>NW_026725104.1:0-14743 GCF_029784015.1 Lycium ferocissimum
CACACGGCTCAACATCAACATACATGATTTCATGAATTTCATCCATTTCTACATACTACAACATGTACAAACCATCCATAACACATGTAAAAGGAGATTAATCCTTACCTTTTCCACTTAACTTCTCAACTTGGCTAGGGTTTGTGCTTTGCAAAAACGAATGGTTTGATTGTTCCAACAACTACTCCACGTTAATAAGGACCTTCCAATTGGTTGAACTGCTAGAAGAAAATTATTTTTTGATCAATTTTTCATGGACCAAGTTCTCGGCTAGCCATGGCCGAATGGTCTTCTCTCTTTTTCTCCAAGTTTCTCCAAGTTTCTGAGTGTGAAAGATGATGAATATAATTTGTTTGTCATCTTTCATCTACATATATGATTAACACAAGTGGACCCTGCCCCACTCATGGCTTGGATCAATCCAATTTGTTAAGCCATGGGTGGGAACCCCATGCCACACGGCCACTTGGCCTTTATTTCATGAAATATTAATTCTTAATTTTCCTTAATATTCCATACCAATAAAATTATAAGTAACTTGTGCCTTAAAACAAAATCGGAGGTTAAAAGTCTCTACCTCGTGTCCCGAAATAGTCTTGTCCCTAACTTATCGCGGTTAGTTCGGAATGTCCCCAATGTACAAAATACGGGATATCACAATAGGTGTGTACGAGTCTCCAGCTCGGGCACTAGTCACGGCCTACGGGGTTGGGTCGTGACAGTAGAATCGTGAACATTGGAGGAAAGCGTTTAATTGACAAAGTTGGAGAGACGTAAAGGTATGTGAGGCTAGTCCCTTCTTCTCTAAGGCATGATTCTTACAACATGACTTCCTTTATCTTTCCATGACTTTCTCATATTCCGGAAATTATAAGCCTATGACTATTAAGAACTACTCATGAGATAAAGATAAGAGATATGTTATGAATATGACAATGATGATGATGAGTCTAAGTCTAGATTCTAAAGCTCGTACGGTATGGTGATGATCCTTATATGATTCTTTGATGTTATTCATTGTTGCTAGACTCTCCTTATGACGCTAGCTCCTTCAAGGTGAGACATGATGATCACGACTAATCCATAATGGAATCGCGACCTTAAGTCACCCCGATAGAATTTTAGCGTTTAATTGATTTTTGCATGCTTTATGATAAGTATATAATGATGAGATAACACCATGCCTTGATGGCCGGGCATGACACCGCTAAGGCGGGCGGCTTATGATTACACCGTGCCTAGATGGCCGGGCATGACACCGCTAAGGCGGGCGGCTTAAGATAACACTGTGCCTAGATGGCCGGACATGACACCACTAGTGGGTGGCGTGTGATAGTTACCCGGATGCGGGTTAACGATGATGGTATATTTGAGATGCATAACATTTGTTTTCCTTTAAAAGCTAAGTAGGTTATGTCTTCGCCTCATGTTTCATTATTTCTTTATTATGCTAGTATTATTCATGCCTTACATACTCAGTACACTTTTCGTACTGACGTCTTTTCTTTTTGGACGCTGTGTTCATGCCCACAGGTAGACGGTGCAGACCCATAGGAGCTTATCAGCGGATTCGCGCAGAGCTCTCCACTACTCGGAGGTGCTACTTATGGTTATATTCTTTTGTGTATATATTTGGGCACAATGGGGTCCTGTCCCGTCCTTATGTTATAGTACTCTAGTAGAGGCTCGTAGATACGGATACATGGGTAGTAGTTGACTCGTGGATACATCAGTGTATATTTTTATATATGATTTTTACAGTCGTGAGGGGTTATATATATACATGTATGTGTTGCCTTCAAGATTATGTATGTTCAGGTTGGGTATGATGATTAGCATAATGAGCGGTGCTACGTAGTCGACTCCGGTGCCGTCATGGCCCCCTAGTCGGGTCCTAACAAAAGTGGTATCAGAGCAGTTCCTTCCTAGGGTGTGTCTACGAGCCGTGTCCAGCAGAGTATCGTTTATGGGTGTGAAGCGCTAGGGGGCATTTAGGAAAAATGACCGTCCTTCTTCTTATTAGATGTCACGACCCAACCGGATAGCCGCAACGGGCACCCGGTGCTAACCCACCCGGGCACCTCTTAACATACTTTCACATTAAATCTAGGTGAGCCACATAGCTGAATCGTACGTTTCATTCACCATCATATAAATCCCATCGGGCGACAATTCATTTATATCATCATTAGCAACTATGCCCAGATAAATGTACATAAGCCGACGAGGCTTAACAAAATAATATCCCAAAATATGGGCCGATAAGGCCAAACATATCTAACCGTATGCACATGTCTACGAGCCTCTAAGAAGAATACGTCATATCATATAGGCGGGACGGACGCCGCCGTGCCCATAAATATGTACACAAAAGAATCTATACCAAAGGCAGCCTCCGAATGAAATGGAGCCTCGGCCCTATGTAGTCCCCGAATAAAAGCGACTATGGATCAAGTCTATCTCCCACGGCCACTGCGGGCATGACGCGTCATTCACAAAACAAAAGGACGTCAATATGAAGAATGTACTAAGTATGTAAAGCATGATCAATATCAATATGAACGCACAATAGACAACATATGAAATAACATAGGATGGGAGATATCAGTATCATCATCATAGCACTTACTTGCTTTCCATGGGGGCATTCCATTTCTATTGCATATCCGTGTACATACACCCATATCCGTACTCATTTACCGTTCGTGTCCATTTTCGTCTTCGTATTCATATTTCCATTCATACTCATGTTCATATCATATACATAGCCTTTACTTAGCATTTACATATACTTAACATATTCGTACTCATATTGATATCATATACATAGCATTTATATAGCATACCCGACCATGAAGGTTCGGTGTTTCACATACGCCCTACCAAGGCTAGGTGTCATACATACCGACCTACCAAGGCTCATGGTCATCCGTACCTAAGCTAGTGGCGCGCGCGCATTACATATATATACGTATCTACTATATTCACTCGGCCATATAAACTCGGGGGTTTCATAATGCCACACATGGGCACATATACATATAAGCTCATAAGCATCTTTAGCCTTTTTACTATCGTCATTCATTACCTTCTATCCTTAGCGGATTACTCGTCGTATAATGAACTTAGTACAATCGTATTATATTGAGAATCATAAGCTTAGTAGCTTTTAGAGATAGGATCATTGAAGAATATCGTAGGCTTATAGAAGGATAGATATTTGGCCAAAGAACCATGCCTTATGAAAGAAGGGTTAGCCTTACATATCTTTCCGTTCAACTATTCTATCACTTGTACGTCCTTCTTCAATGCTCACGCTTCTACCTTCATTAGAGTGCATACTAACATTAGAGAATTGATAGCTTAGCATTCATGACTAAAGCTAGGAAAAATTGGATAGCATCTCCTTTATTTATGCGACTTCCTCCATATCATATATCAATTCCCAAACATCAATAATAATATTCACAATATCATCACAATAGCCTTTATTCACATACATTATCCTTACTTCTCAATTCACTTCAATTCCTCCATACACATGGTCATATCACACAATTACGTTCATTCATATATAATGTCGATTCCATGTTCTCAATATCATTTATAACATGATTATAATCATAATGTATCAAGAATCATAACTCAATCCAAACATTTACTCAAAAGTGACACTATTCCCACATTCATGACCCATTTCCTATTTCCCTTATATAATCCAAGTGTTTCAACTTTCAAATACCTTAAACAATCATGAAAATATCATAAAACTTATCTTAGATGGTGTAGGAATGAACCTTGGGTGCAAACACTTCTCTTGACAGAAACCCTAGTTTCACCTTCACTTGAATTTCTTGTTTTGGATGAACTTTAATGGGTTTCTTACACTTGATTCACTTAGTTTGATGTAGATGATCACTAATATCTCTTGAATTTGTGTGGGAGAAATATTCTAGAGAGTTCTAAAGAGAAGGAGTGAAATGTGGAAATGAAATAATGAACTTGGTCCCCTTTTTAATAACTCAGAAATCTGATCTGTCGGGACATTATACGGATACTTATATGGTCCGTATAAACTTATACGGTCCGTATAAGTGACCGTGAAATGGGACCTTCAAACTCTCACCTCTGTGACCATTATACGGTCCGTATAACTGACCGTATAATCCCACCAGTGAGGGACCTTCACTGTGATGGTTCTGCGGTCCATTATACGGTCCGTATAACATTATACGATCTGTATAATGAGCCATATAACCCATCAGTCCATTTAAATTGTTCTCGTTACTTCGCTTGATCTCCAATCCTTATAGGACCTTCTTAACACTTGTTTAACACTTCATTAACAATCTAAGGGACGTTATAACTCTTCCCCAAAATATCATTAAGTCGTCATTAATTCGATACTTGTAAATCTTGCCCGACACATGACATATACCTTACTTTCCTTAACAACTTTCGTCTCCTACTTCAAATGTCTTTGAAATCTTATTTAGAATCATCAAATGCTATTTCTTACTTATCGAAACACCATATACTTCGTGCTCTTCGTTTGCCCATTCACTGTGCATCAACGAAAATTTTTTTCGAGGTGTAACCTTAGATCGTGCCATAGAGCCATGTCATAAGATTTCTTTTCCTCTAATTAAGTGATATGATTTCAGCGATGCCGGTAAAGAGAAAAGCCACAGCCGCCCAGAAGGGCAAGGCTACGACAGAAAGGCAAATGGAAAGGGAGCTGCCAATGAATGTAGAAGAAGGTGAATCCCATAATGAGGCTCCATCCAATACTTCTCACACCCTGCCTATCCTAGAAGAATAAGGAGGGGCTTCAGCTCTGGCTCCTATGCCTCAAGCACCTCCACCGGGTGCTTCGGGTCAACAGATGATCGAGGCCATTCAGTTATTGTTACACCTCGAAAATTTTTTCGTTAATGCACAGTGAATAAGCTAATGAGGAATATGAAGTATACGATGTTTCAATAAGTAAGAAATAGCAATTGACGATTCTAAATGAGATTTGAAAGACATTCGATATTAGATGAGAAAGTTGCCAAGAGAAGGCCATGTATACGATAAGTATCGGAAAGAATTTACGAGTAACAAGTTAATGGGGACTTAGATATATTATGAAGAAGAGTTATAATGTCCCTTAGATTGGTATTGAGGTATTATACAAGTGTCAAGAAGGTTCCATAAGGATTGGAGATCAAACGAGTCGACGAAAACAAGATCGGAACCACTGGGCATTATACGGCCAGACATACTGGCCGTATAAAATACACGGACCGTATGTCCAGCCGTAGGTTCAGCCCAGAATGGAATGCCTCACTGGACCAAATATACAGTCCAGAGATACGGTCCGTGAAAATTATACGGACCGTATGTTGGTCCGTATATTCTGGTCGGGACAGAATTTTGTATTTAATGAGGGATCCAAGTTTTATTCCATTTCATTTCCATTTCACTCCCCTTCTCTCTAAAACATCTCTCCACATTTCTCCCACAAGTTTTCAAGAGAATTAGTGATCAACTTCATCAAACCAAGTGAATCAAGTATAAGAAACCCATTAAAGTTCATCCGAAGCAAGAATCCAAGTGAGGGAAAAATCTAGGGTTTTGCTCAAGTGAGATATTTGCACCCGAGGTTCAATCCTACGCCATCTAAGGTAAGCTTTATGATGTTTCCATGTTGTTTAAAGTATTAAGAAGATGAAACACTTGGATTACATAGGGAATAAGAAATGGGTCATGAATATGTGAATGGTATCACCTTTGAATAGATGTTGGAATGAGTTATGATTCACGATACGTCATGAATATAATCATGTTATATATGATATTGAGAGTATGGAAATCGACATTGTATGTGAAGGAACGTATGGTCGAGTTATGACTATGAATATGGAAAATTGAAGTGAATTTTGAAGTAAGGGTAATGTAGATGACTAAAGACCATTGTGATGATATTGTGAACGTTATTATTGATGTTTGGGAGTTGATATGTAATACGAGGAAAGTCGTATAAATAAAGGAAATGATGTCCCATTTTCTCTAGAATTAGTCATGAATGCTAAATGCTATCCATTATTTAATATGAGTATGCACTTCAATGAAGGTAGAAACGTGAGCCTTGAAGAGGAATGCACAAGTGATATAGTAGTTGCACGGAAAGGTATGTAAGGCTAACCCTTCTTTCATAAGGCATGATTCTTTGGCCGAATGTCCATCTTCTTGTGAGTTCATGATACTCTCTAATGATCCTAGCTCGAGAAGCTATTAAGCTAATGATGCCCAAATGATACGATTGTGCTAAGTTCCTTATATGACGAGTAATACCTCAAGGATAGAAGGTAATGAATGACGATAGTAAAAAGGCTAAAGTTAGATACGAGCTTATATGTATGTGTGCCCACGAGAGGCTATTGTGAACCCCGAGCTTATATGGCCGGGTAGAATATAGTAAGTATGTATACATGTATATCTAGATATATGACGACGCGCGCACACCACTGCAGTTGGGTATGAATAACACTGAGCCTTGGTAGGGCCAGGTACGAACAACACTGAGCCTTGGTAGGGCCAGGTACGTGAAACACCGAACCTTCATGGTCGGGTACGCTATGTAAATTCTATGTATATGACATCTATATGAGTACGAATAAGCTATACGTATGACATCTATAGGAGTACGACTATGCTATGTATATGACATCAATTAGAGTACGAATATGTTGAGACCATGTAAGTGCTAACTAAGGGCTAGGTATATGAAATGTACATGATATGAGCATGGATATGAGGGAAGATATGAATGTATGTAAGCGAATACGCAATAGAAATGGAACGTCCCTGTGGAAAGCAGGTAAGTGCTATGATGATGGTGCTATTATCTCCCATCTTATGTATTTCATATGTTATCCATTATGCTTCTATATTGATATTGATCATGCTTTACATACTCAGTACATTCTTCGTACTGACGTCCTTTTGTTTGTGGACGCTGCGTCATACCTGCAGGTGGCCAGGGAGACAGACTTGACCCATAGCCGTATATTCTCAGGGACTACATAGCAGGGCTCCATTTCATTCAGTGGCTGCCTTTTGGTAAGCATTCTTTTGTGTATATATTCATGGGCACGGCGGGGTCCTGTCCCGCCCATATGTTATGATATGATGTACCCTTCTTAGAGGCTCGTAGACATTTAGTATATGGTTAGATATGCTCGGCCTTGTCGGCCTATATTTTGGGATGTTGTATGATCGCCTCGTCGGCGCATGTACATTTATATGAGCGTAAATGTTATCAATGATATAGTTATGTTTGTCGCTCAATGATGATTAGAATGATGAATGAAAAGCATGATATTATTACGTGGCTCATCTAGAATGTGATGTATAAGTATGATAAGGGTGCCCGGGTGGGCTAGCACCGGGTGTTCGTCGCAGCCCTCAAGTTGGGTCGTGAAAAAAGTGGTATCAGAGCGGTTCAGTCCTAGGGTGTGTCTACGAGCCGTGTCTAGTAGAGTCTTGGTTATGGGTGTGTTGCGCGCCACACTTATAAAGAAGAAGCTGCGGGCATTTTAGGAATGAATGACCTTCTTTCTTCATAAGAAATCGTGCGATAGAGCTATGATGTAAGAACTTCTTATTTCTTAACGATATGTTGTGTATTTCGAAATGCGCAGAAAGAGAAAGGCTTCGACGGCCCGAAAAGGGCAAGACGGTGGCGAGAAAAAGCGGGCCGAAAGAAACGCCGCCGTTGGTAGAAGAAAGTGAGACCCGAGTGCGGCTCAATCTCGGTCTTCCGATCGGTGCACCGTATTAGAGGAGTGTGAGGGAGCCTCGGCTCGACCCCGGCCTCCGGCGCCTCGGCCATCCTCCACCGGATGCTTCGGACGAGATATAAAGAGGCCGTTAATTTCTTGACTCAATTGGTTGCGGCCCGGACACGAGGCCAAGTTCGGGCAAGGTGATAGGGCCGTTAGTGCAAGAGCCCGTGATTTTATTAGTTCGAACCCCTCCAGAAATTCTTTGGGCCTGGGATGAGACCCCTCGAATTATATTGATGGAATGTTAAGGCGCCGGTTGATACATCCTTCGGACCGAATCGGTGGAGCTAGTGTCCTATAGATTGAGGGATGTTGCGGTTCATTGGTACACGATTTGGATGGCTTCGTGGGAGCCAATGAACCTCCCCCGGTGGCAAGAGTTTGTAGATGCATTTCTTCGACATTATTTGCCCCCGGAAGTACGGCGAGCTAGAGCCGATAAGTTCCTAAATTTGAGGCAAGGGAGCATGAGTGCTCTAGAATATAGTCTCCGCTTCAATTCCTTAGCTAGGTATGCTTCGGCCATGGTAGCGGATATGGGTGATCGAGTGCACAGGTTCGTGAAAGGCCTAGGGCCACATTTGATGGATAGATGTTTGACAACTCGCGTCCTCGGGGATAATATGGATATTGCGCGCGTCAAGCCGACGCTGCGAGAATCTAGAAGAGGGGTTTGCAACAACAAAGGAGCGAGCATGATAGAGGGCATGGCAAGAAGGCTAGATCTTCGGGTCCGATGGTGAGTAGCAGAGGTGGGCACGGACGGCGCTTTTCTAGACATTCGGGCTATTCTATGACCAGTGCGCCTCCATGGTATTCAGGCCAGAGATAGGATAGATCTGCTCATCCCGGGCTGAGTCAGAGCTTTTTGGGATCTCAGTTTAGAGGTGATTCGGGTTAGGCGAGGCCACCCGTACCACGATGCTCCAAGTGCGGGAAATTACATTGGGGTCGTGCATTGGGTTCGCAGGGTTGCTATTCGTGTGGTCGACCGGTGCCACATTAGCGGGATTGCCTCCCCGGGTTGGTGGCAGGTAGACCCGGCCTTCGGGTCGATGAGTCGCATCCTCGGCATCTATGCGCCCCTGTGGGGCCGGAGTTCGCCGGCGCCCGGCCGTGGTAGAGGCGAAAGGGTAGAGCCCCGGTTCTAGCGGTCCTCGGCCGTATTTATGCTTTGGCCGGACGCCAAGATCTTGGTCTTCTCCCCGATGTTATCACGGGTATCTTATCGGCATTTTCTCATGATGTATATGCTTTGATAGATCCCGTTCCACATTGTCATATGTTACACCATATATTGCGGGTCGGTTTAGAATCAAACCGGAATCAATTAAACCTTTTAGTGCCTACCCGTCGGTAAACGGTAATAGCTAGCCGAGTATATAGAAATTATGTAATTGTGATTTGTGATCGCCGTGCTATGATTGACTTGCGTAAGGAGTTAAAAATGGTGGACTTTGATGTTATTATAGGCATGGATTGGGGCTTCTTGCTACGCCAATGTCGATTAGAACGAAATGGTTCGCTTCCAATTTTTGGGAGAACCGGGTTTAGAATGGAAAGGAAATACGGCGTCGCCAAAAGGTGTTTATTTCCTACTAAAGGCAAGGAAAAATGATTACAAAAGGTTGCATTTATCATCAGTACGCGGGTTCAAGACGTAGAAGCTAAGCCGACTCTTCGGTCGCTTCCGTAGTGAACGAATTTTCGGATGTATTCACGAAGAGCTTCCGTGCCTTCTCCCGAGCCGGGAGATTGATTTCGCCATTGATGTGTTGCCGGACACTACACCTATATCTATTCCTCCCCCTATGAATGGCTCACGTTGCACTGAAAGAATTGAAGGAGCAATTGAAAGATTTGCTTGAAAAGGGCTTTATCGAGGCCTAGTTCATCCGGTAGAGCACTCGTACTTATTTGTCCGAAAAGAAAGATGGCTCATTGAGAATGTGCATTGATTATCGGCAATTGAACAAGGTGAAAATCAAGAATAAATACCCTCTTCCAAGGATCGACGAAGTGTTTGATCAACTACAAGGTGCCCAATGGTTTTCCAAGATAGATTTGAGATCCGGGTATCATCAAGTGAGGGTTAGGGAGAAAGATATCCCTAAAACAGACTTTCGAACAAGATATGGCCATTTCGAGTTAGTGTGATGTCATTTGGGCTAACTAATGCACCGGCGGTGTTTATGGATTTAATGAATGATGTGTTGGAGCCCTTTCTAGATTTGTTCGTGATTGTGTTCATCGATGACATTTTGGTGTATTCTAGATCCTATGCGGCGAACGTACGGATCATTTGCTAAGTGCATTGTCCTCGAATTCTCTCAACTCGAGATTTATTTGCAAAATTCTCTAAGTGTGAGTTCGCTGAACTCGGCAATATTTCTTGGGCACGTTGTTTCGATCACGGAATTCGGGTAGATGGCCAGTAAGATTGAGGTAAAGACTTGGCTAAGGCCTACGGCTCCTGACGCCGAGGTACGTAGTTTTAGCGGGCTTAAAGTTATTACGTAAGATTTGTTGAAGGTTTTTCTTCTATTTCTCTGCACCACTCACAAAGCTGACTAGAAATCCGCCCTGTTTCAATGGACAGATGCTTGTGAGCATAGTTTCCAAGAGCTAAAAGATAGGTTGACTTCTGCGCCAGTCCTGACACTTCCAGAGAGATTGGAAGGTTATGTTGTTTATTGCGATGCTCAGCGTTCTTGCCAGGGTCATGTATTGATGCAACATGGCAAGGTAATCGCATATGCTTCAAGGCAATTAAGAAAACATGAAAAGAATTATCCAACCCATGATCTCAAATTGCATTGCCATGGATGATTCATGCGTTAAAAATATGGAGACATTATATGGCGTTCTATGTAGACATTTATACGGATCACAAGATCCTTTAGTATATCTTCAAGCAAAAAGATTTGAATTTGCGGCGACGATGGTTAGAATTGTTAAAAGATTATGATGTTGATATTCTATATCACCTGAAAGGAAAACGTTGTGCTGACGCTCTTAGCCGGCAGACCCGCGGGGAGTTTATGTGATGTACAACGAGAGAAAAGAAAATGACTCGTGAGCTCAAACAGCCTAGCTAGCCTAGGAGTTCTAGTGGGTTCCAGTAGCAAGGGGAACCGTCATTCGAATCCCGACAGCTTCGTCGCTGGTGGCGAGTGAAAAGAGCGACAATACAAAGATCCCATACTAATCGCATGCAGATACCTCCTCTAAAGAGTGAGAGTCATCATTCGAGATTACGGTGTGTCACATCCCTAATTTTTCGTAGGACATGACGGGCACCCGACCCCTACTTAGGGAAGTGAGCGAACCTGTCGACTCTCGTAATACTCGTAATCATGCTGGGCCCTTAAACCATGACATGAATGCATAATGTAAACTTTTCAAAAAGGACATGTTTTTCATTTTTCTTAAACCGAATAAAATCTGTAATCATATGAAGTCTGTAATATAATGCATAATGATACATCGGCTTACAAAGCTGACATATCATACACTCGACTCTGTCTACAAAGTCTCTAACATAACCCAAGATACATAGCACAGACACTCTGACTCGACGTGACTCGGGAGGAAATGGAGCTCGTGATCCGGAACATCTCTACTCATCCGTATACACCGCGTGGCATGAAACGCAGTCCTCGAAGAAAGGGGGTCAGTACGAAATATATACTGAGCATGTAAAGCATGCAATACAGTAGACAGGATCATACTGAAGTACGGAGTATAGAAAATCATAAGACTTGCCTTTGAAAACATACCTCATGCATGTCAATGTCATATAATCATCGTATAAACATATAGCGTGTCCCGGCCCTCTAGTGAGGGACTCGGTAAGTAAAACCATATCATCATCATCATGTATGCATGCATATATACATATATATATACCGTACCCGGCCCTCTAGTGAGGGACTCGGTGAATAGCGTGTCCCGGCCCTAACGAGGGGACTCGGTAAATGGGATCTGTCCCCGTCATGTACATATATAAGGGGATCTGTCCCCCGGCGCCATCATCATATCATCATACATATACATCGTGTCCCGGCCCTCTAGTGAGGCACTCGGTGAATAGTGCGGTGGGTGCACGAATGCGTGTCTGGCCGGGACTCGGTGAAGGACATATTAAAGCCGGCACGAGCGAGTAGTGAGAAACCATACGTACATAAATCATCTTCAAGACTCGATAGATAAGTAAGTAGTCGACGCTCGAGAGTTAAAACGGAAATCATGTTAAGTTCTTTCCAAAAATAATCGTTAAGACTAAACAAAGGAAAATCTCGGGGACCACGGATATGCATCAAACCAATCCGGGCCCGCCCATGAAAGTTAAAGTCATTATACGTTATAGAATCACTTACGAGCATATCAAAGCAATCCGGTTCTGTCTATGAAAGTTACGGACATTTTTAGACATAGGATCCTTTAGGAACAAAACCGTTTATACAACATTTTAAATCCAATCATATCAAAGACATAAAGACCATAGCTTGACCATATTAAGGATGCCAACATCAAGAAGCAAATATGAATCATAAACATGCTCGGAACTTAAGAATGGAGTTACCCCCGAGGCACAAATCATGTCATATCTTACTTCCGTCTAAGACATGCCAAAAGAAGGAAAGGTAAGCTTTACGTACCTCGTCCGCTTCCTAAGCTAATCCAAACTTAAGTCTAGCTTCTCAAGATCTACAATAACGTCGTTGGACACCAAACATTAGTCATACGCACTTAGTAATCCAATTCCAAGCTAGCACTTTATCTCTGTAAATTTGGGCAGCATTCCCCTATAAACTCAACATCTCGAGAATTCAACTGGGCCAAATCTTCAACAACAGTACCAACAACCATATTAACAACATCAATAATCAATTCAAAACGCATTATAACGCTAGAAACTCTTTTCTACATAATTCGACAACATTCCATTTATGTTCAATCCAACTACGTACATTCAAGCCAACATCAACGCTCACATATTCAAGGACTAATCCGAAACCATTCAAACAAGATTCAATAACATTTCGTACAATCCGCACAATGTTTCAAAAAATCCAACCAAACTACCATGTCACCCGAAATCCTCCCAAACCCAAGAACAACCACAACAACACATTCCTCTCTCCCAAATTCATGAATTACCCCAACAATCCACACTTTAACAACATTAATCTCATAAATACAAGAAACTATATTAAGATTACATTGGCTTCTATAACAAGCCACAAGCGACTATAACTTCAATTTGAACCATTAAACTCTCATTTGCATCATAGAACCCTCAACACAACAACCCAAAAATACTAAATAAAATCAATTCCTCACTCCTACATAACACAACATACACACGGCCAAGCCCAACACATACACGGCTCATCTTCAACATACAAGATTTCATGATTTTTATCCATTTCCACATACTACAACGTGCACAAATCGTCCATAACACATGAGAAAGGAGATTGAACCTTACCTTTTCCATTCAACTTCTCTACTCGGCTAGGATGTGTTTTGCAAGAAAGAAGAGTTTGCTTGCTCCAACAGCTACCCCATGTTAATAAGGACCTTCCAATTGGTAGAAAAGCTAGAAGAAATTTATTTTTCTCATCAATTCTTGAGGCACCATATTCGGCCAAGCCATGGCCGAATGGTCTCTCTCTCTCTTTCTCCATGGTTCTTGAATTTTCTAAGTGTGGAAAGATGAATAATATGATTAATGAATCATCTTTCATATACTTATATTAAGCATCCATGTGGCCCATGGCCCAAACTAATTCACACGGCCACTTAGGCCCTTTTCATGAAATATTATTTTCACTTCTAGCCCCTACAAATATAAAGTAAGCACATGCACCCTTCATAGCTTGAACTAATCAAGTTTGGCCAATCAAGGGGGGAGGAGGAGGGCCCCACATGTCACGGCCACATGGCCATTTCATGAAACAATTTTTCCAACTTTTAGCCCCTAATTTTCCTCAATATTTCCATCCAATAAAATTATAAGCAACTTGTGCGTTAAAACAAAACCGGAAATAGCCTTATCCTTAACTTGTCGCAACTAACTTAAAATATTCCAACGTACAAAATACGGGATATAACATCCTTTCCCTTTTTGAACATTCGTCCTCGAATGTTCAACTAGTCTCATAAAGTCTTATAAGGATCTTGGAGGGGTTTCCTTTTTTACTATAGTATGCAATTTCATCTACCAATCATATTTCTCCTTCACCTACTCTTCAACCTCTAAAATCATCTCCTCCCTGTTATTGTTCCGCCACTATACCTCAACAAGAGCCACATCTTTAGTACGCAACTTTCTTGCTTTACGAACAATGTAATAAAGTCCAATATATCTCGGGTTAAGCTTCTCTTCCTTGTCGACTCTCATTACACCTTTCACGGGTGGTATTTTCAAGCATACCCACTCACCCATTGGAATTCTAAGTGTCGACGCCTATTGTCGTCATATGATTTCTATCGTCTCTGAATTGCTAATAGCCGTCCCCTGCTTTAATTGTCATCAGCTGGTATGGACCGGAAAGAATCTGGAACATAAACTCACTCTCTTTTAGTAGCCAGCTAGCTCTGACCATCTTGCTTAAATCGCCTTATAATCTCCCTTTACTCAACTCGTAACATTCTAGGCGCATCATCTCGTGTCATTTCTTTACCTTTAATTCAAACTCTTTTATCGTCCCGCTAAGTTCTCGCATCTTGCTCTCAACTCTCGTCACATATGATGTTGCAATTCCCTTTACATGAATATAGAAGGTGCTAAAAATTGCCCCAAAAAATACCTTGGGGTGACTTAAATTTTTATGTTTTATTTCGCCCCTTATCTTCGCGGTGTCGGGAAAAGATTTTTTTCCCCGCCAGCCCGTTTATCCCCG
>NW_026725105.1:0-7593 GCF_029784015.1 Lycium ferocissimum
ATTGTTGGAAATATTGTGTGAATTGTTTAAAGATTTTTTTGAATGTTGTTTGAATGGTTTGGATTAGTAATCAAATATGTGAGCATTAGTGTTAGTTTGATTGTATATTGGTTTGTATTATGTAATTTAACGGAAAAATTGGGAAAGTTTAATAGGGGGAGAAAAATTATTAATGTTCGAATGCGTTCCGAATTGATTGTTGGTGTTGCTAGAATGATTGTTGGTGTTGTTGTTGTTGTTTTTTTGAATTTGGGAGAAAAAATTTTCCCCGGGGTTTTTCTTTTAAAAGGAAATCCCCTTTAAAATTTCCTTAGAATTGGCTATTTGGAAAGAACCCCCAAATGCCTATAGTTAATGTTGGTATTTTAATTTATTCATGTAGATCTTGGGGAGCCCGAGACATAGGCTTGTTTTGGGGATTAGCTTTGAGAGCGATCGAGGTATGTAAACCCCAACCCTTTCCCTTCGGCATGCCTTAGTTAAAAAAGGCTATGACACGAGCCTCGTGTCACGACCCTTCCTAACCGCGACTGTGCCCGGGGTTGGACACACTACGTACCCCCCCCACATTGCATAATAAAAAAAACATATATAAAAATTTGGGGGAAAATTCCCAGATGACGCACAAAAGTGATTATGGCGCACAAAAGGCCCGGTGGTGCCGCCCTTAATCCCCCAACGTACACAAACCACGAACATATAGAACCCCCCTTTGTTCCGGCCCCCCAAAGGATGAAAACATAAACATATGAGGGGGAGGGGCCCCCGTTTTGAAATCCGAATGTAAAATATGCATTAGTAAAAAGGTCGCCCCAAAAAAATTAAAGCTCCGAAAAAAGGAGCACCGCTGGGTAGATGGCCCAAAGCGGGCGGATTGCGCGTGTTGTCCCCCGGGGGCAGGGAAACGCCCCCCCGAAAAAAGGGGTGGGTTACGGAAAATTCCGAATATGAAAAGCAAGAGCCCGTAATAAATAAATTAAGATGGGGACGAAATTGCGGAGAATGAATGAAATACATAGCCGATCAAAATGCATATCGTAAATCATAACAATACATGCAAAACTAAAACCGGCCCCGTTAGGGACTCCTAAGAAATGTAACGTGGGTCGCCCCCCGACACCGGCGCCACAAACCATACCGTATCATATCATAACAAATGGCCATATCGAACATAGTACCAAATAAATATCAAAGATAAGCGTACACAGACACATCATACACCACAACCCACGCACGTATTATACCCGCCCCCACACCGGGGCGCGCGAACAATGCAGAAATACGCATGATAACATATCCCCGGCCCGGCCTGAAGGAAACATCGAGGCATCCACGAAGGAGGCAGTGAGAAATCCAATGCAATAAAATACCATATAGGATTTCCGGAGACTCGATGAAGCATAGCGAATAACAAATCAAGCAATGGAACCGACGAATCATATTAAGTGAATATCGGATGTCATAATGGATTACGGAGAAATAACCTTTCTATGGTCATTTCCATGTCCCAAAAATAGTTTACAAGACTTAAGGAAATATTAAAAACAATTTTCATTTGGTAGTTAAAATAGTAGTTAAAACATTTCCTTTAGGAACCGCTCAAAACAAATCATAACATACAAAAGGGTAAAAATCGGAATTTAGTGGGTCCACCTCGGGACAACCGAAGCGATGGGCTTGAACTCATGTATATTGGGTGCCTATGGAATCATCTATATAGGTCCTAGGGGCGATTCATAATTTCTAGGCAATTTATGAACCTTTACATAATTCTTTCAATCAAAACATACTTAAAGGATTCAATTCCATTGAACGAAAAAGGGGCATTTTCGAACGCGGGATTCCGAGCGGACAAAAAACACCTCAGAGAGAGATTACATAAATCCGATCCTAGTTTCGTCATCATAGAGTCGTGACTTGCAGTTACAAGAGAGGAATTTCAAGGTGCTATACCTCGCATTTTCTTCCCGTATTTGGAAAAATTGGAAATGATCAATCCGGAATGGTAGGAATTAAGGTTCTAATTGGACAACCTCCAAACTAACATCACGTTTCCAAACCAATATCAAGATTTTCGGATCATTTAAGATTGTTCCAACATCATTTTAGAGACATTACATATAATTTTTCACATTATTCGCAAAATACATAAATTTTGTAATGTATTGATTTTTTCAACAAACATATTCATAGCATTATCCTTCCTTAAATTCATCAACAACCATGATGTGGAAACAACTTCGGAAAAGACTACCTCGCATTTTATGCGTATTCGAAAAAAATTGGAGAAAAGTCGCAGGGCAATTGAGGGATTGGATTCTACTTAAAGGGTTCAAGAATATTCCGGAAAAAAGGAAGGTTAAGGACATTGTAATGTATTGATTTTGTTTGACCAAAAAAAAAAAGGAATATAAAAAGAAAAGAAGAAAATGGATGACAAAAAATAAGTTAGTAGTTGGGCTTGAAAATAAAAAAAAAAAAAGAAAAATCTAGAGAGGCATGTGCCCAACCCGTGACATGCATGCAAAAGGATATATATATATATAAAGGGGTGAAAATTCTCATATTATAAGATGAGAAAGAAGAAAGAAAGAGCTTCAAGAACAAGAGGAGGGGCATTCGGCCATGTCCCCCATTTTTACCCCTTTTGGAAATCTTGCTTCTAAAATTATTTTCTTGTTATATTTATACTAATTCAAGGTCCCTCTACAACGTGGTGCAATTATTTCGGAAGATAAGTCGTTGGTTTTATCGATTCAACACTTTGGACAAGTGAAGAAACTTGGAAGAAAAAGGTAAGAATTCATCCCTTCTATTTATGTTATAAGGGGTTGTTTGTGTTGTAGATATATGTAAAGGAGTAGAATATAGAGACATGGAAGGTTGCAAAGTAGGCGTGCATAAATGTATGTGGCCGAATGTGGGTATATATATGTTGTATATCCATGGTGAGTTGAATTATGAGTTGTGTTCTAGTTATGGTTATGGTAACATTTATGATGGAAATGAAAGTTGGAGGAATTTGATGGAATATGGAAATGTAGGGTATAGCCGTGTGGTACATGGAAGTTGGAATGGAAATGAATTAAGTTTGTTTAGTATGTTAGTTGTGTTGTGGCGATCTCTATAATGCAAATGAAGGTAAAATGATGAAAGTTAGCATTGAAATGGAATGTAGAAGCTTACGTCGTCTTGGTGTGATTTTATGTTCTTATGATAATTAAGTTGTTAGGGTGTGAATTATGATGATTGTTGATGAACTTGGAAGATGGAAATATGTTAAGAATATGTATGTTAAAGATTAGAAGATTTGGATAAATTATGACTTTGGTGGGAAGTTGTGTATTTTGTATAATTTGTGTATATATTGTAAAAATGGTATGAAATGCTTCCAAATGGCATTGTAACGATTCTAGTTAGTAATGAATGTGAATATGATGATATTGATTTGGACATGTGAAGTCGGAATGGAAGTTATTGCATTATGTTGGAAAGTTGATTAGTTGTATCATATTGTGTTTTGTTGTGGTTGTTGATGTTGTTGTTGGGTTGTTGTTGATTGTTTTGAGCCGAGTTTAATTCTCGGGGTGTCATATTATAGAGGAGATCTGCGGAAATTTCGGCGACAAATACTAAACCAAAGTTGGAATTTTCAAGCCTCATGAATAGTAAGCTTGGTAAAGGTGACCATTTGCGGTCGACGAAACGGGATTTGAGTTTAAGCCGGCGCAAGTCATCCGTAAGGTATGTAAAGCTTACCTATTCTTTATTTGGCACGTCCTAGACCTATTAGGCCGAAAACAGGACCCTCGGGGATAATTCCGCTCCTAGAAATTCGAGTTTGATTTTAAGTACTATTCATTCAGCGCAAATGAACCATAATGCTTGCTTTTGAATATAAGAGTGCCTAAACCTTCGTATCTTTCGCAAATGATTTTGAATCGCTTTGAAACCTTTATAGACAACTTCACAAGCCAAATGTTTATGATTTCCGTCCGCCACCTCCAAGCGTAGGTGGACCCACTATTCCGATTTTCCCCTTTTGTATTTACGATTTGTCTTCGAGCGGCTTTCAAGGAATGTTTTGACTACTAAACAAAAATCATTTTAAATATTCCATCAAGCCCTGATGAAATGCTTTGATATGTACTTCGACTCCGAATGTTCGCCTTGACATAATCCGCCGTGATGTCCAAAAAGGTACGTACTATGACTCGGTCCGATTCCATTGGTTTGATTTGTTATACGATATGCCTCATCGATTCTACGGAAATATATATGTTATTTTTATTGCATTAGTTTCTCACTACTCCACTCGTGGATGCCTCAATGTTTCCCCCCGAGCCGGGCCGGGATATGTTCTCGCGTATGTCTGCATTGTTCGCCGTGCCCGGTGTGAGGGGGCAGGTATATACGTGCATGGGTTGTGGTGTATGATGTGCCATGTACACTTATCTTTGATATCCGATGATGTGATGATGATGTGGCCACTTGGTACGTTATGATTTGTTTCGGAGATATTCCCCTACTACGAAGTATGATGTGTTTTGGCGCGGGACAGGGGCCTGCCTCGTTCGTTCACCGGTCCCGCGCCGGGGCCGGCTTTGCATATGTTTTACTGCATGCATTACTTATGATTTTCGATACGCATTTTTGATTACCTGCGCATCTCGTTTGTTTTTCCGTACATTCTGTTCTGATTTTTAATTATTTATTACGGTCTCGCTACATATTCGGTACATTTTCCGTCTTGACCCCCACTTTCTTCGGGGCTGCGTTTCGTCCGCGCGGTACGGAACGAGCGTACGAGGGTCCGTTCTTGGGTTATCGCTTTCGGTGTTGAACGCTCCTTTGTCGGAACGTATTTTGGTATAAAATTTTCTGCTGCATATGTACGTATTTATTACGGGTACGAGCGGGGCCACTGTCCCGTCGTCATATGATTATGTTTTTGTTCCATGAGGTACGTAGACATGTGGTGTGTGGTTACGTATATGCTCGTGAGCTTTCGTACGTTGGGATTTATTTGTGTTCTGTGACGGCCTTATCGGCCTTCGTGCGGCATGCCCACTTGTCCTTGTTAAATTATTATACCTTATTTGTAATATTTTGCTAATTTAGGTTATGGTACGTATGAGTGTCCAACTAGGGCACGTGTCGCGGCCTACGGAGTTGGGTCGTGACAATTACACTAAACGACATAAGCTTCTACATTCCGTTTCAATACAATCTTACGTCATTTCTCTTCATTTACATGCAAGGATCACTACAACTCAACTTCTTGCAAATAACATTAATTCATTGCCATGTTCCAAACACTATACTACACGGCCAACTACTATATTCCAACTTCAACCCAATTTTATTTCAACTTCCCTTTCAATGTGAATTCTTCCATAAACACAACTAGAATTCAACATAATTTTTAACTCACCATAATTATACAACACACATACACACATGGCCCTATACTATATCTCCTATCCACATAACAAACTTCCATATTTCCATACAATCAATTCATTTCTACATACTTCAACATAACATGACTTCATAACACAAAACAAGGGATAATTTCTTACCTTATTCTCTAGTCTTCTTCACTTGAACTTGTGATCACTTTGATGAATCAAGGCCTCTTTTCCCCAAACCAACTACACCAAGTTGATGAGGCTACTCAAGTTGGTGGAAAACCACAAAATATAAATTTTTAGAACAAGATTTTTGGTGGCTAATTTTCTGTGGCCAAACCCGAACTCCCTCTCTTTTCTTATTTTTCTTTGCTCTTCTTTGTGCTTGATTTCTCTTCTTGCTTCTTGAAAATTCTAAGGGATAAAGACCATTATATAATTAATTAGGCACATGGAAAATTCAATTAAAACCATGGGTTGGGCCTCTCTGCCGGCCCCCCCATGCATGTTGGGCCTCAATTTTCTTTCATTATTCTTGGCCCAATGACTTATATTCCATGTTTTGTAATTCCTGAAATAAATTTCCAAAATTCCAATTTTTCCCTTAGGCCTCCTCCCTTTTTCCCACATTCAAACTTCCATATCCGACATACACATTTTAAGAAAAATTCAATCATAACCTTATTCCTTAAAATCGAGGTTATTTCCAATTTTCCAAATACGCAAAAGTGCTGGATATAACACATCATTTGGGTTTTAAAAGTGAGGTTGTTCTCTCTTTTATAACAAATTTACCCTTGGTAGAAAGTTTAAGGATATTTGGCTTTATCTTTGCCCTTATGTTGTGCTTTTGTTGGCTGCCTATATGAAAATAGCTAAGGCTAGGTTGTGCAGGCAGCATACCAAATCTTTACAAAATTAGAATGCTATTTGATCTTGTATCTTTGAAAGTAGATGAAATCCCATTTCTTTTGATATGTTTGATTGTAAGCTTACTTAGTGACGTATAAAATTTGGTATAACCATTAACTTTGGTTTAAGGAAACCAATTAGATTAGTTAGATATGTTGAGCGAGGACCTCTAAATGAATGTATTTTAGTTTTAGATCTGGTCGTGTTAAGTATACATATGCTAATTTTTCATTTTCTTTCCTTCTTTGCATGAGGCAGAAATTTCAATCCCAAATATCCTCGAGATGCTTCGACCAACTAGCTGATGTATTCATGAGAATATCTTGCTTGCTTGTTGTTCTTTCTTCTTGCGATGAGTGGTGCACCTCCAAGGCAAAGCGGTTGCGGCATTTGAAACTTAAGCTTTGTTGCCATACTTGTCGTATGCACGAGCTAAGTTGCTGCTGCCTTTTGGCCGCTTCTTTGCTAAGTTTGGACCATAAGGCTGCTTTTGTGTTCTTTGGGCCCTTTCTTCTTGCATTTGCTTGGAATGATCAACTCTTCTTGCTGCACGGAGGCACTATGGCTTTTCGGGCCATTTGTTGCTGTGTCTTTAAGTCCTTTGCTGCTGCGTTTCTAACGTCACCCTACGGGGTGGCGTATCATTTTGACTAACTATTTTATTTCATCCTTTGTGAGGTACATTTGACTAATAAGGGTATACAAGATGAGATTGCCGAAGACGAACTTAGAGCTACGGACGAAAAAATTAGAAGAGCATAGGATTGCTAAAGAACTTGAGCCAGACACCGCAAAGCTAAATTTCCTTTTTCTTACTTCGTTATTTACTGTATAAACATGCCCACTTTGTATGCCTACATTTACAATGATCTTAGGGTCGTTAGATAGAGCAAGTGTTGTGGCCATGGAGCATAAGATCGTTGGTTGAATTTTAAGTATTTTACTAACTTATGAATTTTTTGGTGGATTTGTTAAAATGTGGAAGTGTTTGGTGGATGTTTTTGAATGTTGAAGTAGTTTGGTGGATATTTTTGAATGTTGAAGTAGTTTAATGTTGTAGACTAACTTAATGTAGACTAGTTTAATGTTGTAGACTGGCTTAATTTAGACAAGTTTAATGTTTTGTGGATGTTTGCAAATGTTGAAGTAGTTTAATGTTTTTTGTGAATGTTGAACTACGTTTTGATTCAACTTTAAAGTAGTTTCAAGTTGAATATGACGTAGTGCGGGTTATGACATGTTATTATATATGCGTGTTAGATTGTTGGCA
>NW_026725106.1:0-11937 GCF_029784015.1 Lycium ferocissimum
TCCACCTCCCTTTTGGTCGGGGGGGTTTCCCAAATCCTATTTGGGCGTTATCCCACCTACACGGTGGGGGGTTTACTTCTATCATATGACCAAAGGGGGCGATCCAATATCTTCATGACGGACAAACGATTGGGGGTATATCCTCTTTATTTGTGTTTTATGTCTATTATGATTTCGTGATATTACTCATGCCTTACATGCTCGGTACATTACAAATGCGCGCCCCTTTTGTGCGGCGCGTTTCATGCGCGCGGTCCGCTCGACGGACAAGTAAACTATTGCGAGAAGACGTTCCGGCGAAGGGTTGTGAACTCATTGTGTTACAGGTCTTAGGAGTCGGATTATATGTCTTTGTGCGGTTGTTCGAAGTTAGAGACTTTGCGGAGACGGAAGTCGTGGGTCTAGTGTGTCGGTTTTGAAAATGGTTCCTGACCGATGCATTTTTATTATACATTATGTTACGAGCCTTACGTTTACGGATTGTGTTTTTGGAAACGACAAAAAGATTTTGAAAGTTTTACTATGTATTTTATTTTTGTTTAAGCTAAGAATCCAAAGAAAGTATGTATGTAATAAGAGTCGGCGGGTTCGCTACAAAACTCAGAATATGGGGTCGGGTGCCCGTCACCTTTAGTAAGATCGGGGTGTGACACTACCATCTAATCTGGAAGCAGTACACCCAGTGTTTCATGTGTTTATGCTTCGCAAATGTATTGGTGATCCTTTCAGGATATTCCTTGTGGATGATGTCCAGGTAACGGCGGAGCTATCGTACGAGGAGACCCCCAGCTATCTTTGGATCGTCGAGGCGAGAAGGTTGCGTACTAAAGACGTGGCTTCCGTTAAAGTATTATGGCGAAACAATAACAGGGAAGAGATGACTTGGGAAGCTGAAGAGGAGATGAAGAATAAGTATCCCTACTTGTTTCCTACGGTAATCTAAACTTCTAAATTGGTTATGTTGATTGATAAATGAGCTGTGTGTGATAGCTATAAAAGAGACTCCCCCGAAGTGCTTATAAGACCCTGTAAGACAAGTATAACATTCGAGGACGAATGTTCTAAAGAGGGGAAGGATGTTATGTCCCGTATTTTTGTACATTGGGATATTTTAAGCTAATCACGACAAGTTAAGGACAAGACAATCTTGGGATACGAGGTAGAGACTTTTAACATCCGATTTTGTTTTAATGCACAAGTTGCTTATAAATTTTAATTGGCATGGAAATATTAATGGAGATTAGGGGTTAATTAACCATGATTAGATTATTAAGTGGGGATTAGGGATTATTTTAATGTTAAACTAATGCTAATGAAGCCATAGAAGGCGTGTGGGCCCCACCCTTGGCCAAATTTGATTGGCTCAAGCCATGAGTGGGACATGTGTCCACATTTGTAGAAATCATATTTAAGGCAATTTGATGACTAATGAAGTCATTCTTAATCTTTCAACTTGAGAAAACTTAGAGAAAAGAAGCGTGGCTCTCGGCCATGGTTGATTTTTCTTGCAAGCTTGTGATCTTGATCCCAATTAATTTTCAAGGTGCTCTAGCTGAATTGGAAGGACAATTGTGATGTGAAAGTGTTCATTAAGGCAACAAGAACAAGTGTTATTTCAAATTGCAATTCTAGCCGTTGAAGGGTCAAGTATTAAAGGTAAGGTTTAACTTTCTTTTGCATGTTTTAGGGTGAGTTTGGATGTGTTGTGAACATATATAAATGTGAATTGGATGTGTAAAAAAATGTGTATGTTGATGTTGGAAGGCTGTCCAAGCCGTGGGCTGTTTTAGGAGAAAAATGATGGATTGATTTACTTAGAATTTTGGTTGTTGTTATGGATTTTATGATGAGAATGAAAGGATTTAATGGTTCAAGTTGGAGTTGTAATTGTCTGTGGGCTGTTGTAGAAGTTAATATGATATCAATATAGTTTCTTGAATTTATGTGGTTGTTGGTATAGTTCATAAATTTGAAAGAAAAGAGTGTGTTGTTGTTGTTCTTGTTGAACTTGGAAGATTATATGTTGTATTGTGTGTTGGTTGGGCTATTTTGGAGTGTTGTACGGGCTGTCCGGAGGATTCTCGAGTCTTGCTTGAATAGTCTCGGGTTGGTACTTGAACGTACGATTATTGATTTTGTCTTGGTTGTACGTGGATGGTTTGAATGTAAAGGGAAACGTCGTCTAATTATCTAGAAAGGAGTTGCTAACATTAGAATGCGTTTTGAATCTCTCCGTAGTTTAATCGTAGTTATTGACGTCTTAATATAGGTTGAGGCACTATTGGGCAGCGTATACGTGTTGTGTCGTGAGTAAACGCTAAAGGTACGTAAAGCCTATCCCTTCTTTCTTTTGGCATGTCCTAGATGTAAGTAAGATAAGATATGAGCTTTGGGTAATTCTATTCATAAGTAGCGAGCATGTTTATGATTCTTATTCACTTCTTGATATTAGAATTCTTAAAATAGTCGAACTACGCCTCGAAGCTTTCTATATGATCGGATAGTAAATGATACATGAAAGTTTATATTCAAAACACTTTATATTGACTAATGACCATAAATTTTATAAAAATTTTGTCTCGTATTAACTTGATACATGTCTATGATCCACGAGGCGTTATACGACATAGTTTGTAATGATATTCAAAAGGTAAATTGTGACTATTATCACGATACTCCGGCGTTGATTAGACTATTTATCTATTGAGTCTCAAAAGATGATTTATATGCGTATGGTTACTCACTACTGCGCTCGTGTATCTTTATTATTACATCTTTCATTTGAGTCGGGCCGGGACATGTTCTCGTGCACAGATCCATTGCATTATTCACCGAGTCCCTCACTAGAGGGCCGGGACACGTTATATGTATATGTATATGATGATATGATGACATGATGATATGATGATACGGGGATGATGGCCAGGATGGCATATGATGACTTTATTCACCGAGTCCCTCACTAGAGGGAGCCGGGACACGTATATATACATATGTACGGGATGACTATCACTTATGTCACTCAGTCCCATAACGGGTTGGGTATGATATTGACACGCATGATTTATGTTTCAAAGGCAAGCCTTGTGGTTTTCTGGTTATTGTACTAGTTTTCTATACTCCTTATTTCAGTATGATCCTATTTACTGTATTTCATGCTTTACATGCTCAGTACATATTCCATGCGGCTACTTTCTTCGGGGGGGGGGGGGGGGGGGCTGCGTTTCATGCCCGCGGTACGGACGCCGTTTTGGTGATCGCGGCTTAGGATATCTATTCAACTATCTTGGAGTGCTCCTTGTTCCGGAGCCCTAGCTTTTTGGTACGAATCCTTTTGTTGTATATATGTGTCTATCCAGGGGTACGGCGGGGCCCTGTCCCGTCATATGATACTGTTGTTACTCTTAGAGGTCTGTGGACATATGTGTGGGTTTGTACATAGTTGTTGTTTAGTTGTGTATATATGACTTATGCTTTGGGACGTTCCCATTCGTAGTGGCAGCCTTGTCGGCTTGCGTGTATATATATGCTTTGGGATACTATATGTAGTGGCAGCCTTGTCGGCTTGCATGTATATGGTTGGGGGCGTTCCCCACGATGCTATGATAGCCTCGGTAGGCTTATGTACGATGTTATACGGTAAAAGTTGTAACTCCCTCGAGAGGGTTCTTGTGATATATATATATATATATATATATATATATATATATATATATATATATACGCCTTTTTATATAAGTTCCTTATCATGCTAGTTTATGGGCTGATTATAGCTAAAATATGTGTATACGAGTGTCCGGCTCGGGCACTAGTCGCGGCCTACGGGGTTGGGTCGTGACAAGAACATTCATCCTCGAATGTAGAAGTATGCGGGGAGGGTCTCCCATGCGGAGATTCCCGCGCGTTTCCTGATGAGTTTCCCCCTATATGTGGGCCTTTTACTCTGTCGCGACCCGGATTTGTGGTCGTACGGGCACCTACCTTTCCCACCACGGTATTTGAACCCTTAATCCAACATTCACAAATGATAGAAAATGGCGGAAGAAAGTAAAATAACGTAAGCCTCACATATATAATATAAATAAGTGCGGAAGTTAATGAAATCCACCCCAGTATCTGATTTAGTCATACAAGAGCATCCAAACCAAATACTACAAATTTGAATAATAATCCGTAAGTAGTCTCAAAATCATGTCTCAAAATGGAAAGCAAGACATAAGTAATAGAAAGGGTTTTCGGGCAGCGAACGTCCTCGTACTCACTTTGAAGAGACTCGAATCGGCAATCCACAGGAGGTATCGACCACGAGGGGTAGAAGTAGATCGACTTGGTACTACGCATTCATAAAAGAATGCGACGAAGTGCGAGTCGGTACAAACAACAAGTACTTGTAGGTATCATAGGGCACGATTCAAGACTAGCTAACGTATATAAAGACAACAAAGCAAGATAAACACGTAAAACAACCAGGTGCGAGTCAACACGAACCCGTAACCGTAGAACAGTCATCACCTATGTTATAGCATCTAAACCCAAGTGCCGAGTCTTTTATGTGACCGCTCCGAAGACGGTATATCACAACAAGTTATCACCTATGTTATTGCATCTAAACCCAACTGTACCAAATCTTAGTGTAACCATTCCAAACAAGTATATCACAATAATATCACAAGCATATCATCACCTTTGACCTTACTAGGGTGTGATGGGCACCACGACCCTCCTCGAGTCGAGCGAACCATCTTAGACATTCGCGTAATAAAACCTGCCATTCCAAAAACTTCTTAAAACATGAAACTTTTTTAAACAACAATTATTATACGGAAATACATATTCTCTTAACATTTACAAATTATGTCGCACTTTGACGCCTTTATCCACGGGACAACGTACGCAAAGTCTCTAGAATGTACAAATGCTACGACATCGGTACTCGACGGCAACACTCAGGCGAGATGGAGCTGCCAATCCCAACTGGGTGACTCCTAGCAAAGTCTTTCGCTCGTGGGTGTGCATGTTGAAAACGCCGACGCGACCCCGAAGAAGAGGAGGGTCGATGCGGAATATGTCTTGAGTATGTAAAGCGATAACCAATAATAACCATAGCTCAATTTAGGAGGGAAGAAATCACAATCACGCTGGGCCTGCGACGCCCGACAAGAGAAAACATAGATAAATACACGAGTCTCGACGAGCTTTTAGGTAAATAATCGCAGTCGACTAACGAATCCCGGTAAGTAATGTATTACATCACATGCGCCGCTTCGGCAAAATAATGATAGCCCCTTCGGACGACGGCTTCGGCTCAATATCAATAATGGCCCCTTCGAGGCGACCGCTTCCGGCTCAATATCAATAATGGCCCTTCGGGCGCGACTCTCGATATCAATGGTGGCCCCGCCGGGCATTGCGCTCGGCATAATAATAATAACGGCCCCGCCGGGCATATTGGTAATGATAAAAGTAGTAAGTGAAATGAAATAGTAAATCTCGCACCCACTTTCGGGTGGTTTTGGAAAAAGTAGCTCACTCGGACATAAGTGAGCCATGGTACTCCCGAGACGTGAGCGGGCCATAGCACACTCGGTGATCGGTAGAGCCACACCTGACTCGCTCAGACACGGACCGAGGCCATAGCACACTCAGGCATAAGTTTGAGGCCACACCCTTCGGAGTGGTTTTAGAAAGTATAAACAGTAAAATCTCACACCCCACGTGAGGTGGTTTTAGAAAAATCAATTTTGTGTTTAACTATACAAACTAGTTCTTTAAAAATCATCGACGAACCACAAACGCGTTTCGAAGCCATTTCTTAGCCAGAAATAATTATACTAGGAACCTTGTCACACCACCACGTACATTGTAGAACATAATAGAGGTAGACGGGTCCTACTCTTGCAAGTTCTAAAGGTTTAGGGGTTCTTGTCATTTCACAATTTCTAATTCAATTCCTCTTGTGAATGAATAGTAGTTAATTTCAATCTCAAATTTCTAAGAAAGGAATTGTCCCGGGGCACGTATTATTCAAGCCTATTAAATGCTAAGACATGCCAAAGAAGGAAAGTGAAGCTTTACATACCTTTTCGCCGTTTACGCTACTCCAAATCCAAGTTCAGTTTTGCCCGTCTACGATTTGGTCGCATTTACAGTTACTATTCATGAGACTTAAAAATCCCAATCTTGCCCAAATACTTGTCTACGAAATTTCGGTGACATTTCCTATCGTACAACATCCCGAGACTTAGCTCGGCCAAATATACAACAACCAATCCAGGGAATGTAACCCGGCCAACTTAACAACAATAACGCCAACGATTCCATTTCGACAATATCAACAATGCCCAATTCAAGAATATTTCAAGCAATTCGCATATTCAAATACTAACCCAAAACCATTCGATAATGTTCGAACGCTCCAACAACCCGCACAACTTTTCAACAATATTTCATTCATATTCAATTCGACTAGGACAATAACAACACACTTTCCTCTTTCAAATTCATCAACCTTAACAACAATCCATGCTTTATAACATTATGCTTACAAATTCAAGAAACTACAATAAGATCACGTTATCTCACAAATCAGCCCGCAAACGATTACACAAAAGCTTGACATACGTCATTAAACTTTCATTCTCACCTTATAATTCTCAACAACAATAGCCCAAGAACACTAAATAAATTTGATTCATTCTTCCTTCACAAATCAGCCACCATTCGACCAACATATCCAACATCCATAATTTTATGGTTACTCATTGCTTTCACGTTACAACATGCACAACCATTCATAATACAACAATCCAACATGCTAAATAAATTAGTCCTTCACCCACTGTATAATCTAACACACACGGCTATAGCTGACTTCACCCAAATTTTGTAGTTTCATTCATTTTCATACTTCATAACACTCACAAACCATTCATAACATGTGAAAAATAAAATTGAATCATACCTTCCTCACTTGTCCTTCATTCGGCTAGGTTCATATTCCGCCTGGCGGCGCCTTGCTTACTCCAACAACTATCCCATGTTGACGAGGGCCTTCTAATGAGTAAGATAGCTAGAAGAAAAATTCTCCATGGCCAGCTTTAGGGGGCTGGTTCGGCCAGCCCCTTTATTGGCTGTTTTTCTCCTTCTTTTCTCTCCTCTCCATTTCTTCCATGTTTCTTGAAGGAACCTGAGGAAATTATGACTTGTGGTCTTTGCTTACACATATATATAAGTAGGTGGCACAAGCATGCACGCGCCGGCCACGCTTGGCTCCTTTCTTTTCTTTCTCTTTTTTTTTTTTTGTTTCCTTTCTCAAATTTCTTCAAATTTCTAGAATTTTCCTCAAATACTAAAAGATGACTAATATGGTCAACATGTCATCTAATTCCATATATATATCTATCAAGCTTCCATGTGGCATGAGCCCCACCTTACTCTAATTTCATGATATTCTAAATTTTCCATAATGCATTCTTAGTCCCAAATTTTTACTTAGTATTTTCAGCCAAATCATAAACCATTTGTCAAAGCTAAAACAAAGTGAAAATAACCTTGTCACGAAAATTCTTCGCCAACTTAAAAATATTCCGACGTGCGAAATGCGAGACATAACAATATCAATGAAAACCAAGAGGTATAATGCAATGAAATAATGTATGGATGATGAATGCAGTGCATATAGACCGTACACATGTACTCCAACCGATGGAACATCATATCTTGGTAGCAGAAACCATGGGGGACCCACGAAATCCATGTACTAGTCACTTTCACTTTTTATGGCTCGGAGAGATGACTCCATTCCACTATAGCTCATATCGATAATTCCCTTGTGACAGAGATGACTCGATGCCCAATGTGTTTCAACGCGTCGATGTTCCTTCTCACTTTCCATCCTCGGGAGTACCATAACAATGCAATATCAATGTACCATAGAAATAAGTATGAATACGATGCAATGTAATATCAACAACCAATTCAATCCCAAGCAGGTACCACACATGGCACTTTAAGTAATATCGATGTGGAGAAGCCCCGCGATAAGCCACAATGAAATCATAATTCTTATCTCAATATCAAATCAAGTAAAGTATAGCAATATCATAGTCATGATATATCCCTAATCTCCAATATATGATATCTCAACGTGGCAACGAGCCAATAAGTAAATAGAACAAGATAAGTCTACAAGCAATAGGGAACATTGTGAAATCATACAACGGAGGCCCAACAAGGCAATATGGTGACTTCATACTCGAAAGGTTCCCATGCATTCTCTGACAATATCTATTAAACATACGCTTCGCTAATTGTAGTCTCATCATAAGGAAAAAATCGTAACCTACACAGAGAGCGAACGACAAGGTCTCAGTATTCAAACCTTAGTCTTTCCCACCTTTGAACCTCGAGATAATGAAAGTCTAATCATATCCGAATTATGAAATTAGAATTAAGAAGAAACATCATTCAACCTTTACTTCTAGTCAAGATCAAAATCTCAACCTATGAATTGGGATTTATGAACTAGAAAGATGAAACAAGGAATCTATAGGTCTCAACATGAAATTAATGTTCTAAGTGATCAACTCCCATCAATTATAAGCTAGAAGAACTAACAGACTGTAAATTCGGATTCTAGTCAAAACCCACAGAATTGGGTATGAATGCTAACTTCCAGTTCCATAAATTAGCCATAATTGGGAAGGAATAATGCAATAATAGTTTCTAATCATCAATTTCATGCTTAATGAAGCTAACCCAATCAATGATACAAGGTTTTATACTCTAGAGTATAATTTAGGAGAGAACCCATAAAACCCTCGGTTAATCATCAAGTTCTTAAAGAAACTAGCATGTCTAATGGATTCTTAAGGTCATTAATGGAATATGGAATAATAATGAAGATGGAAGGACTTACCACAATGATTTTTCTCCAAGAAATGCCTTGAAATGCTCCCAATAGCCCTATTTTCGGAGTGGTATTGAATGAAAGACTTGGGGCTTTTAACACACATTAATGAATCTAACTGCTCGTCACCCACTTTCGCCCTTCAGCGGTTCCGTTTTCGCTGAAGCAGTCCATGTCAAATGTACCCGGGCCACTATTACTTGACGGTCACCGCTACGATCGTGCCCGTGGTCTGATGCCGTAAGCAGGACACCGAGATACCGAAATTTTCAGAATTCATTAACTCGACGGGGTCGGTTATACCCGAGGCCATGTGCTCACAAACCATATATGAAGACATGCATAAAAACACACTAGAAGGCATAGTAGCTCCAAGATTCCCACGGAGGTCTCGTTGGCCAGGTCGACCCCAGGTACCTCGAAACTAACTTCCCGACCCCGAGTCCCAAAGGCACGCAAGTGCATTGGGAATCAGCCGAATATGAACACGAGTTCTAAAAGATCATTCGAAATCTCGGAATTGACAAATTCTCAAAAAAAGTCCGTTTACCAAAGAAGTCAACTTTGAGTCAAATCTGTTTTACTTTAAGCCCAAATTTCCCACAAAGTCACCCAAATCATAACCAAAGACCTCATGAAGAGTGTCAACACTCCCCTCGAGTCAAATGTGAGCTAGCTAGGCATGAGAAAGGGTCAAAAGCACCGAAAAGGCAATAATGACCAAGCACGAATTGTTATGGAACCTTCCATCAATCAAAAACCAACTTACGTGCTTCATAGGGTTACTCGAGTATCATATAAATACATACCCTCTACTATATCCAATTATAGTCAGTTAGATCTTACCGTAACATAACCTTTGTTATCCGTAGGGAGTGACTTTGATATCTCTGGCTTATATCTAAAAATACACAACACAATCAACGTAAGAGGTTCGAGCTGTGACATTGATATACCCTCTACATCTTGTTATTTACATTAATAAGAGGTCAAAATGCTCTATGACCTCGAAATTTAAGTTATTCAAACTGTGTGGTTAACCAAAATTTGGGATTTCATTGTGAACGATACGAAGTGCCTTTTATCACATATGAACATTCGACTCCGAATGTTAAGGGGTGTATAGGGAGGTTTTATTCCTGTTGGGATTTTATGGGCTAGAAGCTAGTTCGATCGTATATATAGAGACGTATACTAGAATTGTAGTCATCGACCTTCTTGGGTTTCATCTGTTTCTTGGCTTTCATGTCATGTTCGTAACGTGACATTTATTCTCATAATTAGCCTCGTATTCCTTGCTTTGATGAATTGTACCGAACCTAAGTGACTACTGTTCCCACTGTGCCTTTGTAACCCAATGATAAGGAATTTATACTTTTTAATTCATATTCTAGTGCTTTGTAAGTTACCATGGTCTATTCTTCCCAATGGCGACTTAGGATTAAGTAGCGAGACTTGAAACGCCATCTCGACCTTACTCGGTTATTTTTGACAACTGTACATACCCGGTATTAGACAGCGGTCCCCTTTAACCATATAATTCATCTTACACAGGTATCGATTAATCTAAGGTTCATACATAAGATTTGTTCCGCTGGCATCGTAATATATCTCGATCAACCTTAGATAATTTAGAATAACAGATGTGATATACATATCTCTACCATGCTCTAATATCATGCACTCATTACGTCTACAGTACAATATTGGTTTTCACCCTTGTCTGAAGTACCCATTAAGGATTACAAGTGCGGCTTACAAGACGAAATTTTCCTACACTCGAATCCTTTGTAATTCTGTATGGCCTCATGTCTCGTCTATAACTTATCTTCTTGCCATACCTGGCCTTCACAAAATCAATTATCGATTGCTCGGGTCAGACTATCTTCTTTTGCATATAATTTGAAGAACTCTTTTTGGGACCATACTGTTCCTTCTTCTCTTACCGCCTAAATCTTAATTGCTCGATTGTTTTTACCTTTGGTTGGTACTTCTTGTCCAGTTCTTATTACCATCTTCTTTCTAATTTAGTACATGCGTAGGTCTTACCGCGACACCCTAGGGTTTTGCACTATCATAATCTTATTTGCTTTTAGCCCTTAACTGCAACCCTTTCTGCTGTACTATTACTAGGCCAATGCATAATCTCTCAAAGTTCCACCACTTCATTTCCTCCCTTTGGGTGAATGGCTAATATCTCATACTTAAAGGTTTTGTTCCTACGGGATAGCATTGTTGCTGCGGCTTTATCAATCCGTCATGCGCCCACTGCTCATTGCTTGTCCTAGTATAGTATTTACTTATTGGGAATCGTTGAATTTCATCACCCATGAGGTGCCACCCGTTTGCAACTAGCGGCTCAACTTGATAAACTTAGCTTTAAGTCATAATGTGTCTTAATGACTACCCTTAATAGCCTTTAATTTTTCGGCACCATTTGCTTACTATAAAAGATTACACCGCCCATTACTACCTTTCTCAAGATTCTCATTCGTATTCGTCCTAACTTTACTCAATGCTGGTATCTTCTAAGTCGGAATGTTGAATCATGGTGCCAACAATCTCTTATTTGAGGTGATTAGTTCGTTTTCATAATGAGGACATAATATTGCGACTCCTATCCTTCATATTCTTGACTTATGAAATGTTTGTCTCTTCTTGCCCTATTCTCTACCCGTCCATGGGGTCATCTCGCACCGTTACATCCTTTTTAAAGACATTCACTAACTTCTTATAGCTATTCCTATTACCTCACTTATGCCTTCGTTAACTTTACCATCCTGTCACACCCCAATCTTGATCAGGGTGTGATGGGCACCGACCCCAACCGGAGCCGAGCGAACCCCTCGACTCTTATTACATAGATAAATTCCCGTATCAATTAAAAAAAATAGGATACGTAGTGAACTCAAATTTTTTTTTCTATAAGTAAAATCTATCATCATGTGGGGTCCGTGACATGAAACATAATAACATATTAACCGGCGAGACCGTCTACAAAGCTACTCTATCCTCGACCTTCCGCAAAG
>NW_026725107.1:0-9799 GCF_029784015.1 Lycium ferocissimum
CTTGTGGGCCCCCGGGTTTGGGATACTTGGGGTGTTTGAAAAATTTTTGAGATGCTTCGATAAGTTTTGGGTGCCGGAGGGGCACTAGTCACGGCCCTGGGGTTGGGTCGTGACACCCCGAAATACGACGGCCCCCCTTTTATATCCCGTGGGGGCTCCGCGCCCGGGATGATCCCCCTGCCCCGGGGGGAATGAAACAGTTTTTTCCCTTCCCCCCAATACATGTATCCCCCCCCCCAACCCATATACACATGTATGGTACGTGATGCAGAGCCCAAAGAAAGCCTACATATCCACCTGAGTGACGAAAGGTCGGAAACCCTCCGATCGCATTAGAGTAATCATGTATTTTGTCTCACCTTGAAGGATCGATAATCATAAGGCGAGACTATCAACAGAGAGAATAACATTAAGAGAACATAGAACATGTCATTTCGTACCATATCATATCATATCATATCATATCATATCATATCATATCATATCATATCATATCATATCATATCATATCATATCATATCATATCATATCATATCATATCATATCATATCATATCATATCATATCATGTCCTATCATAGCATATCGTGTTCTGTCATAGCATATCATCTCATATCAAATCATGTCGTAGCATATCATGTCATGTCATGTCGTGTCATAGTCATTTTTCTCATATTTGACCACATCATGATCATCATAGAATCATAGTCATTGTTTTAGTCATAAGAACTTTCATTATTGTAAAACTTGGTTTTTGAAGAAAAATGAATATTTTGGAAAACACTTTGGAACTTTTGTGAAGAAAATCATGCCTTGGAATCGAGGGATTAGTTAAAACAACTATTATTTAGTAGTCGGAAAGATGTCCAAAAGTTTCGGCTCGGGGTCTGAGAAATAAGCCAAATGGAGCCATAGGGGAAATTAGGGAATAGTAAGCCCACCTCGAGTCAAATGAGGCGGAATACGATTTACATATAATACGTTCCTGGCAATGGTGAGAGCTTTAGGGTAAACGAATCCTATTCATGCAAGTTCTAAGTGTTTGGGCAATTCTTTCATTACTCGTGCGCATTCAATTCAATTCCTTGAATGAATAGTAGTCAAATTCAAGCTCGGATTTCTAGAATTAGAATAGTCCCCGAGACACGTATTCAAGCCTATTACATCTAGGACATGCCAAGAAAGGAAAGTGAAGTCTTACATACCTCTTTCCGCTCCTTCTGCTACTCCAAATCCAAGTTGCAAATTCGCCAAAATCCACAATTTGGTCATGTTTACCAAATGTTGATCAGTGCATTTTGAATTGGATTCTTAAATGAAACTTGGCTACCAAGATTTGTGACATTTCCCCCGTAAATATACCATGCCACCAAGTTTAGCTTGGCGATTTCAAATCAAATAACAATCAACCCGGCCAAACTAACAATAATTCCATCAATCTTTCGCTAATAACAACAAGTATTCTAGCAACACTTCAATATCCAATCTATTCAATTCACATAACTTTCAAGATGATACAATCAACATTCTACTCCATCCAACACCTCCTCTCCAATAACGATAACAACATATTTTCCTTTTCCTCCAAGTTACTTGAATTACATACTAACAATATCATACTAACAACATTATATTCCATACATGCAAGAACATCATATTCCATTTACATGAACTTCCAAAACAAGCTTCCAACTATTAAAACTTCACTAAGCTCATTAAGCTTTTTATTAGCAACATAAAATCCATAACAACAACACTAAAATATCAATTAGAGTTAAAGCACCACGACTTGCCAAAGCATACCCCATTGACTACATCAACTACATACCTACTTCATAAAATTAACTCATCATTTCTATACCATGCAACACATTTTCGGCCAAACACCATACATATGCATATTTCATGAATTTCATGAATTCTTCTGCCCTACAACACTCATAATCACCCATAACACCTAGAAAGAAAAGTTAAATTCTTACCTTTCCTTTCAAGTTTCCTCTTAGTCAAGGTTATGAATTTGTCCAGTGAAGGATTTTCTTGCTCCAACAACTCTTCCATGTTGCAGAGGACCTTCCAATTACTTGAAATGCAAGAAGAAAATAATTTTTGGCAAGCAAAATCCATGGCTTCCATTTTTTTTTTTCTCTTCCAGGTGGCTTCAACATGCCCCTTATTCTTTCTCATTTCTCTCTTCTCTTGAAGTTTCATGAACTTGTGAGGATATATAATGTCTTATAATTTTTCTCCTCCACTTATCTATATTTATGAATAAGTCCCTCAAGAAAGAATATGATCACATGTTCCCCCTTCTTCCTTTCTCACAGAAAATTCTTCCATTTTTGAACATTTTTTTCATTCAAAGATGACCATTGTTTCTTGCTAGGTAAGCTTTGACCCATATGTCTCATTATTATTATTATCATTTTTCCACCATTTACCTATATATACACTTAGGCCCCTTAAGTAAGAATGTGAACACATGGCCATGGTGGGGCCCTCATTCATACCACATGGCCACATAGGACCTTCAAGAATTTTCCTTAAACACTTTAGTCCTTCAAGAACTTTCTTGAACTTTGCAAAATTCCCATTTTACCCTTAGTCCTCCATGCAATATTTTCCATGAACCCTTTTCCGAATTTTCCCTTTTTACCCTTAACCTTTCTCAATATTTCCATACCTCCGATGTTCATAAATAATATTACTAACAACTCGTACATTAAAATTATTTCAGAACATAGTCTTGTCCTTAACTTCTCACCATTATCTCGCAATATCCGAACGCACGAAATACGGGCTATAACAACATTTGTCCTCGAATGTTGCAGTAATGCCAACCCATGACATCATCTTTGATTCCTGTAATGGTTATTCCTCCTTTAGGGTCTGATTACAATGTACTTGGGTTATACATTGGATTAGTCCCTCCTCGTTCTCTTTCAACTTTTTCATTGGACTCATCTATGCGTTACGTCACCTCTTGTTTTTATGTACATCATCAGGTATCAACTAGTATCTCGCTCTCGTTCTGCCTCCATTATCGTAGTCTTGACTTGCCGTGCCATGACTATTCATCGTCCTGCAAGTACTTACTTTTTCTCGCTCCTTGTTTCCCTATTAGTGGTTAGCTTCCTTGCTCAAATATGGCACCTTTTCGCGCTTACTCCTTTAATGCCATGTATGGCTATCTCTTTTTGTACCCATTGATCTCAGATATGCACTGTACTAACTCCTTGTAGCTCATTAGTCAGACCCTCTGATCCTTTACATCCTCATCACAATCTCTCTTATCCTGTCACCCCAAATGTTGTGTAACATTACTTTATCGCTACTTAATCCCAATTCGTCTCCAAGATCAGTTATACCAATATCCTCACTATAATCTTTTACATGCATATATACATAATGTTTCCTCACTATTTATTATCCTTCGTAGTATAGTTACACTTATGACAAACTCATAATCCGAGCTCCAACTATTTTCATAGCTCACAACATTTTTTGAGCCCCTACTAAACTTTTCCTTTAGTTTCTTTTCTTCAAGTCTTGTGATGTGACTTGTGATGATAGGGCTATGGCAATTTCAAACTTTGCCACATCTTCCTTCCAATATATTTGCACTTATCCGTGATTCCCTTATGCTGGTGATCACTTAATTAGCTGTTATCCCCTGTTGACTTGCCAGTGTTGCCTTTGTACCAATTTAATTGGGCACAACCTCACATTGATGGTTCCATAGTATTCCATAGTATAGGCCCTCATATTCGGTATAATTCTTATAATCGGTGATATTGTTTTTTTTTTTTTTTGCCAAAATTTTCATCCTTTCTCGCACCAAAATTTCCTTTTATCACAATGTCTAAGGTGTTCTTGGGTTCGTCATCCTTTCCATTATTGTCTCCGTGAAAGTATTGAGACCTTCCTTATTTTCTATTATTACCCTTTAAGATATATCGCTGCGTATTTAGGTACAGCGCGAATCTTCTCGGTATAAGGGATTCGAACCACGGTCTAATAATGCCATGACTCATGTTAATGTGAAGCGTTCTCTTGAGCTATTAATCTCCTTATTTTCTATCATACTTTCTCCCTAGGCTTTCCTCATGGTATATTTATCTTCAATCCGTTTCTACCCCCGCTTAATACCTTCTTGGTACGCCAATGTTTCAAACTTTGACCTCAGACTAATACCTTTCTTCTTCTGGGGATTGGGAATGTCATAATTCCTTTCAGGTCTACCATGCCCTTCCCCCCTTTTTAAGGAGGTCCTTATGCACCAATAGCTTTCGAGTACCCATCATTTTCGATGACTATCTGCCACTCTTCACGATCTTTTTGAGGCCGGAGTTCCTTCATCGAATGGTTTGACTCGTTTGTTTTCTTACTAGTTGCGATCTTGTATCCACTCGGGATATTTATACAGGTCAGATTCACTTCCGATGCCTTCTTTACTGTCTTTTCGTACCTTTGTCCTGTATGACTATTAATTTCTTCGACCTTCGAGTTAATGAGGACTTCGGGCTTCATTACGTCCTTTACGAAGTGTTCGAGTATGCTTTACTCTTTTTACCCTTCGGTTCACACAGCACCCCAAACAAACTTTCTTCCCGTCTTTGCTTATAAAAATCTACAAATTTTCTTTTTCTCACTTTGAGTTCTCGTGGCCATTCCTTTACGTTTGTACATACGAACAAACCGGAGTCACATTAAGAGTCAATATTCCATTTCCATATGAACTACTAATCCTTTCATTCGCTTGGCCCACTTATCCGTAATACCCTCCCTAACTACTTGCAGGCGCATCACGTACTCGCGGGCGTTTTATTTCTCCCAATATGTCACTCGCTACTCTTCTTATCCTTATCATGAAATCCAAATAAAAATTACAATTTACACTTCTCTTCCTTTTTTCGTTTATCATCACACCTTTATTTTTCTATGGCGAGGTTCTGCACGCTACCGGCCGGTTTGTCTGCCATACATGTTCCCCTGACATGTATAATATACAATTTTCCCCATGATCAATCTCTCAAAAACACATCGTAGACCATTTTTCGGAAAATCTTATTTCATACATAGCAACAAGCGTTCAAATAACCTTATCGAACATTTCAAACGGACCCAGCATCGTAGGTCTCCTAGTTAGCCTTGTCAACTCATCATCCTTTTCTTATCCACGATGATCGATCGGTTTTCCTTAGCCAAACCGTTAGAGTATCCTTCTTACCCCCGTGGTTAAAGATTTCCAGTTATTTTACTCCTAAATGCTCTCCTCTTCCTTCGATCAGCCCATTAGTATACTTTCATTTCCTTCACACTCAAATCAATCAATCCTTAACCTTCATGTTATAAACCATCACTCACAATTAACATATCGAGCATTTTCATTTCTACTTCTCCTCTTGTTATTTACAGTATTCAACCCTGAAGTTAACCACAACTAGATCAAAAATTCCTTTAAACGTACAAATCCGTTCTATTCTTAAGTTATCTTTTAGGAAAGCTTCTCCATGTCCTAGAATGTAACATAAAAATCAACTAATCTAGCATAACACATGTCAATATGACCTACACGTTTACTCCATTTATATACCTCTCGAGAGCTAGAAATCTCTTAGCATCGTTGCAAGGCAATTTTTGGACCAAGATCATTCTTTCTCTTCCTTCACATTCTTTTCTTGAGTTGTGGAACACACACTATCATTTAGTCCCACTTCTCGGCCACCCCTTTGTACTTGGGCTTCACTTCCCCTTTTTTTTTCTAGCCCAACTCTTCACGAATCTCCAACCCCACACATTCCTCTTTTGTTCCATACCAACATACCACATGGGCTTTATCCACTTGTCCACACATGCCTTACCTTCGAATTTTATCCTAAATAGTCCTCTTGCTTTGAGTTCCCCGTTTCACTTTCGTTTTCTATTAAGGATAGCTTCCACTCTTGGTCCTTACATTTTTTTTTTGTTGACATTTTGATCTCCTTACCTTCCATATACTTACTTTCTTCCTTTCCCGGATGTCATTGCATTAGAACTTTCCAAATTCCCTAACCTATAGTTCTTAAAATAACATCATCCTTTTTCTTATCCACGATGATAACGTTTGTCACGTTGAGTATCCTTCTTCACTACCCTGTTCGATTAATGCCTTTAATATCATCCGCAACGTTGGGTTCCTGGGATGCACATACCCCGAAGTTCGCGAAATATTCCTTTAAACGTGCAAATCCGTTCTATTCTTAAGTTATGGGATATCATACACATACTTTTATATATATTTTCTAACGATCATTCTTTCTTCTTCCTTCACATTTACAAAGTACTTCTCGAATACTTTTCAACCCTTTTTATCCTAATTCTAATGCCTACCTTCGAATTTTATGCAATACCTTTCTTTCTCTTGCTTGGTCTAGTCCACCTCATCCATATACTTATCTTTTCCCCGTGATGTCATTGAGTTTTCAACCTAACCTATCGCATACTCCGGTAATTTCCTTGAACTTCACTACCCCGTTACTATACCGCAATTATTCCGGGTCTAACTTCATGTAGGACTCTTAGTACACTTCCAGGGGTCACTATGATGCATCGCCGGTCTAGTATTTCTCTGCAGTTTTCAACCAGCACGCTTAACCTTGAAGGACTCTGGTCACCCATCCTAGTAAATCCGACTTTGCGATAAATTTAGTGTTGGTATGATCCCATACACCTTACTGCATGACCTTCATCACATAATCTAGAGCAAGTTGAAGTCTTAACAGATTCCAAAACATTCTCGTAATGCATCTCCCTCCGAATTAGAAAGGATCTCTTACTCTTCCGACTACACAAATACTATTTTGGCCTTTTCAATCCTCAATATTCACCTCCATCCTAGATTTCAAGATTCCCAATGGTGGCGCAAACACCTTGGTTGCCACTACTTATAAATACTTGGTTATCGGTCCCTTTAGGATTTTCGCTCGCCGCTATTAAGTAATAATCTACAGCAAATGCACATACATAGGAATCTCCAATAAAGACTCGTATACCTGTAGTCGATCGGTCTCTAGTCTGATCTGGTGGACTATAAAGTGAAGTGTCCTCTTCGTCATTGTCTACCCACCATCTTCTCGTCTGGCCTTCATCATCTCTCTCATCTGAGTCCGACGGATATAGATAATCGGGCAACTCCTAGTTTACCATCGGCCAGGATAAAGGGCTAGAGTAATCCGTAACACTCTCAGGCATAGCTATCATGACGTAGTGCTCTGCCATAGAAGCAGCTGGGGAAGTCGGTTCTGGTGCTGGTACAACCTCAGAGATCTCCTCCTCCGGTGTCCCAGACGAACCCTCAGACGGGTCCGTGTCATAACTGTCCCCTGAGGGGTCCTCCTCCCTGGAAGTAAAAAACTATGGAGGAATCGTCACTGGGTCCTCCGAGGGATCATTCTTAATGGAATAACTAAAGCTCCTCCTGCTCGGTCCTGGATCTACTCTGGGGGCCTTCTTAGTACCCCTATTTTCCGAGGCTGATCTCTTCATCTTTCGTCAGTCTGCACTTACCTACAGGAAAAAAAGGGTCAGACACGATCTCTCCTAAACTCTGGCTCTATCACACGATCTAAGATAGAAAGAAAGGTCAATGATTCCTAAATGCCCTACAGCCTCCTGTTTATAAGTATGGCCGGCTTCACACCCATAAACAGGACTCTACCGGACACGGTCTGTAGACAATCCCTAGGACGAACTGCTCTGATACCACTTTTGTCACGACCCAAATCGATGAGCCGTGACGAGTGCCCGACCACTACTGGCCAAGCACTATGCTTGCATTTACTTCTCACTGATTAATCTGGGCCCATACACACTCTATAACTGAGCTATACTGTCTCCTGAACAATCAACACAAGAAACACCATCTCGAGAACTCACGGCCAACACATACATATAAACATAAATACTGAGAGTAACAGCGCAAGCCGATTTGGCCGCTACATATACTGTACAACAAAACAAGCGCTGACGAGGCTGCGTAACATCACGGCTACATATCACTGTCTACAGAACTCTATGGAAAACAGACTGTAGAAAAGACAGGACAAGGCCCTGCTATACCTAAATATGTATTGATGCAACATGGTAAGGTGATTACGTATGCTTCAAGGCAATTACGAAAACATGAAAAGAATTATCCAACCCACGATCTTGAATTGGTTGCGGTGATTCATGCATTAAAGATGTGGAGACATTATTTATATGGTGTCCATGTAGATATTTACACATGCATCACAAAAGCCTTCAAAGCATATCTTCAAGCAGGAAGAGCTGAATTTGCGGCAACGACGTTGGTTGGAATTGCTAAAAGATTATGATGTTGACATTCTATATCACCCCGGAAAGGCAAATGTTGTGGCTGACACTCTTAGCCGCAGATCTATGGGAATATTGTGTGATGTACAACCAGAGAAAAGAGAAATGGCTCGTGAGCTCCAGCAGTTAGCTAGTCTAGGAGTCCGAGTAGTGGACTCAGGTAGCAGGGGAACTACCATCCAGAATTCAGCAGTTTCGTCGCTAGTAGTGGAAGTGAAAGAGCGACAATACGAAGATCCCATGCTGATGCATTATAGAGATACGCTCCCTCAGAAAGAGGAGTCATCATTTGAGATTGCAGGAGACGGAGTTCTCCATTGTTGAGGCAGATTATGTGTTCCTAATGTGGCAGGGTTGCACCACCAAATATTGGGAGAAGCTCATTGTTCCCGTTATTCTATCCACCCCGGAGCGACGAAAATGTATCATGATCTTAAGTCTATATATTGGTGGAATGGGATGAAGAAAGATATAGCAGACTTGTAGCTCAACAATGTCCCAATTGTCAACAAGTGAAAATCGAGCACCAAAAGCCGGGCGTATTGTTGCAAGCTATAGAAATCCCAACTTGGAAGTGGGGAAGTAATTAACATGGACTTTTATTACTGTGCTTACCCTGTTCTCGACGTAAGTATGATTCCATATGGGTGATTGTGGATAGACTCACGAAGTCAGCTCATTTCTTACCAGTCAGAACGACATATGTAGCGGAAGATTATGCCAAGCTCTATGTTAAAGAGATAGTGCGACTTCATGGTTTTCCAATATCTATTATCTCGGTATTAGTGAGGGAACTTAGTTTACGGCTAATTCTCTGGAAGTCCTTCCAAGAGGGTTCGGGGACCCATGCAGCCTTGTGCACGGCATTTCATCCACAGACTGTCAGACAAGCTGAACGCATCATCTGTACCCCGAGGATATGTTACGGGCATGTATATTAGATTTTGGAGGTAATTGGGATGATCACTTACTACTCACTGAATTTGCTTACAATAATAGTTATCATTCTAGCGTCCAAATGGCACCATATGAGGCTTTATACGGACGAAAGTGTAGATACCCAATTGGGTGGTTTGAAGTAGGAGAGACTAATTGATAGAGTCGATTCTGGTCCGAACAAGCCACGTGAGAAAGTTAAGCTCATACAAGAACACCCCGATCTTACTAGTAGTGTATGGTGGGCACCCGACCTCAGAATCGAGCGTAAATAACCCACCGACTCTTATTACCTATATAGACTCCCTCCTTAGACTTTTACATTATTAAGAATGAAAACGTAGTAAAACCCCGAATTTTTTTTTTTTTTTTTTTTGTACTCAATTCAAACCAAATCTATATTTATACGAAACACATAACATAACACTTGTGACACATCGGCCGACGTAGCCGGGCCGTCGACCGACTCTCTCTATGCCCACAACTCGTCTCCAAAGTCTCTAAGCCCT
>NW_026725108.1:0-18946 GCF_029784015.1 Lycium ferocissimum
TTGGAAAGCTAATTCAATTATCTCCTTCTATATCTGTTTTTCCTTCCCAAACATAATACCTTTTTTCCCCTCGAATCCAGGTCACCCGAAAACATTTTCTTAAAAATATTAGTTTGGAGGGCTTCCACTTTGATTTGGCCCAAGGGTCCTTCATGAGTTGTGTTTAACTTCACCTATGTGATTCATATAACTTGTCACATGTCCGAAAAAAAATCTCGATGTGCGGGCCCCATCTCAACTTACAAATAATCCGGCGTACAAAAGTACGGATACGATACTTATCAACGAGAGTTTAAATTACGTAGCTACAACATGATTGTCAATTTTGAGGAAGCACATGTCACGCTCTATACTCCAAAATGAGGGGTATAACAACTTCTCTCTTTACCGGTCCTAACTAGGTTTCCGCGCGACTTTTTAGGTTTCCGCCTTACTCCCAGACCCTTAATTTGTCTTTAAGTCATTCTAACTCCTTATTTACTTCTTGCGTCTGAATTTATAGAACTTCCAGAAAACTTCCCAGTGGGGTCACCCATCCTGAAATTGCTCTCATCCAAGACGCTTAACTTTGGTGCTACGGTAGAAATACGACGCTTTAGCGCTCGTATAAATTACATCCCTAATTCAACTCGGCCAAATCAACAACAACCAAACCAACAACCATACTAACAACATCCATGTTGATTCAAAACGCATTCTAGCATTAATAATTCCCTTTCTATACAATTCGGCAACATTTCATTTATATTCAAATAAACTACATACGATCAAGCCAATACTAATGCTCACATATTCAAGCAATAAGCCGAGAGTCATTCAATCAAGATTCAAAGCCATTTCAAGCTATCCGCAAAGTATTCAAATCAAATTTCATCCATTCACCACGCCACCCGAACCCTCCAAATGCAAGAAACAATCAACAATACGTTTCTTCCCTCCAAATTCATCAACTACACTAGCAACGCATACATTGGCAACATTATCCTCACAAATCCAAGAAACTATAATAAAATCACATTAACTCCAAATCAGCCCACACGGTTTTTAACTTTAACTTGGATCATTAACCTTCATTTTACATCATAGAATTCATAACGACGACAACTAAAATACTAGATAATATTAATTCATTCTTGCATACCAAACAGCCCCTAGTTCACGGCCCAACCTCCACTTCAACATCTTATGAGTTTTATTCATTTTCTACACATTACAACAACACACAAACATGTTAAATTCAATTAGTTCATCCCTCCAACACACCACCGCATGCACACGATTAGACACGCACATGCGGCTATACTTCAACTCCCATATTTTGATGATTTTAATTCATTTCCACACTTCACAACACATACAAACCATCCACAACATAAGCAAAATAAGATTGAATCTCACCTTCTCCATGTTGCTTCACCACTCGGCTAAGCCTCCCATATGACATCAACGAATGATTTACTTTCTCCAACGACCACTCCACGTTAACGAGGGCCCTTCAATTGGTAGGAAAACTAGAAGAAAATATTTTTTTGGATGGAGATTTTTGGGTCTTCATTTTTCCACTCCGTAACGAATGGCCTCGTATTGTTTTTCTCAAGCTTCTTGATTTTTCCTAAGGGTGAAGATGATGAAAAATGATCCTTGAGTCATCTTTTATTATGCATATATTAGCTTCCATGTGGCCATGGCCCACAAGTCATGTGCATGGCCACATGATCAATTTTTCATGAAACTTAAATTTCCAAATTTTCACTTTTGGTCCCAAATTTTCATGAAATGTCCAACCTTCCATAATTCACTTTAACCCCAAATTCCTTAATATTTATCCAACAAAATTCATAAGCAACTTATGTCTTAAAAAAAATCGAAAAAAAATAACCTTGTCTTTAACTTGTCGCAACTAACTTAAAATATTCCGACGTACAAAATGCGAGATATAACAATAAGTGCTCATGACTAATGTTTGGTGTCTAACGACGTTATTGTAGATCTTGACAAGCCGAGACTTAAGCTTGGAATAGCTTAGGAAGCGGACGAGGTATTTGAAGCTCACCTTTCCTTCTTTTGGCATTTCCTAGTTGTAATTAGGCTATGACACGAGCCTCGAGGTAACTCCGTTCTTAAGTTCCGAGCATGTTTATGATTCATATTTACTTCCTGATGTTGGCATCCTTAATATGGTCAAGCTATGGTCTTTATGTCTTTGATATGATTGGATTTAAGATGTTGCATAAATGGTTTTGTTCCCAAAAGATCCTATGTCTAAAAATGTCCGTAACTTTCATAGACAACTCGCATTGCTTTGATATGCTCGTAAGTGATTCTATAACGCATAATGCTTTTAATTTTCATGGCGGAGTCTTGATTGGTTTGATACACATCCGTGGTCCCGAGATTTTCCCTTATATGGTCCTAACGACTTTGTTTTTAAAGAACTTAACATGATTTCCGTTTTGACTCTCGGCGTCGATCACTACTTATCCATTGAGTACGTGATGATGATTTATGTGCATATGGTTTTCTCACTACTCTACTGGCTACCGTGCAATGGCATACTTCCTTCACCGCGTCGGCCGTGTACGTATTCATGCAATTCCTTTGCACATTGTTCACCGCGTCCCTCACTAGAGGGTCGGGGGCACGTTATATGATATGATGTGATGATATGGGGATGGCGGCTGTGATGGCATATGATGATTCCATTCACCGAGTCCTCACTGTAGGGCCGAGTACGGTATATATATATATATATGACATGATGCATATGTACATGATGATTTTACTTACCGCGTCCCTCTCTAGAGGGGCGGGGCACGTTATATATTCATGCATATGATGATTTTATACCGAGTCCCTCGGCACTGTAGGGCCGGGACAAAGTTATATATGCATATGTACACGATGACTATCTATTTATGTTTTCAGAGTCAAGCCTTATGATTTTCTGTACTTCTTATTCGATATGATCCTGTTTACTGTATTTCATGCTTTACATGCTCAGTACATATTCGTCCGACCCCTTTCTTCTGGGGTCGCGTTTCGTACACGCAATGGTACACCGGATGAGTAGATGATGTTAGTAGAAGATGTTCCAACTGGATTGCGAGCTCCATTCTCCCGAGTGTTGCCGAGTCGAGTGCTTTTGTTATGGTATCCGGAGTTATGTTAGAGACTTTGGCAAGGGTGTTGTCGTGTGTATAAGATGTCGATTTTGTAAGCGGCTATGTAAGCCGACGTATTATTATGCATTGTGTTACAAGTTTCATATGTTACGATTTTATTTGATTTGAGGAAGATGAAAAGCATTTGTTCTTCGAAAAGCTTTTCATTATGCACTTATGTTATGATTTGAAGGCCCAGCATGATTATGAGTATTACGAGAGTCAGCGGGTTCGCTCGGCCGTAAATAAGGGTCGGGTGCCCATCACGCCCTAATAGAAATTGGGGTGTGACAGAGTCCCATGATGGGCCGGGCATGGTATACAACTTATTCACCGAGTCCATAATGGGCCGGATATGGTATATGATATAGCTATGCATGATTTTATTTCATAAGGCACAGTACGAAGGGATTTCTTGATTATCATACTTGTCTCCGGAATCTCTATTTCGCTTATGATCTTCCTTATTGTATTTCATGCTTTATATACTCAAGACATATCTCGTACTGACCCCTTCTTCTTCGGGGCTGCGTTTCATGCCCGCAGGTACAGATACTCGATTTGGTGATCCTCTTAGGACTTCTACTCGAGTTGCCTTGGAAGTGTTCCATTGTTCCCGCAGCCCAGACTTTTGATACCGATCTTTTGATATATATATATATATATATATATATATATATATATATATATATATATATATATATATATATATGTTTATCCGGGGGTACGGCGGGGCCCGTCCCGTCATATTTCACTATTGATACTCTTAGACGTACGTAGACATACGTGTGGGTTGTATATAGATGTTGTGCACCGTGTTAATATGACTTATTTTTGGGATGTTCCGGTACGTAATAGCCTTGTCACTTGTCCTTGCATATATATTTTGGGATGTTCTCGTATGTAGTGGTAGCCTTGCCGGCTTGCGTATTATGTTATGCTTGATTAGTTGTGACTCCTCAGGGGACAGGTTATCTTGATGTATATATATGACGTTCTGAGATAACGTCTTGTCTTTGCAAGTTTCCATATTGTGTTTAGTTTCAGTTTGACTATACGCACGCAGTGCATAATGCAGTTGTCTAGCTCGGGCATAGTCACGGCCCATGGGGTTGGGTCGTGACAAAAGTGGTATCGTAGCAGCTCATCCTCGGAGTGTCTACGAGACCGTGTCTAGTCGAGTCTTGTTTATCGGTGTGTTGTGCACCACATCTATAAACGGAAGCTACGAGACATTTAGGATGTTACCTTTCTTTCATGTCTAAGATCGCGCGATAGAGAGCCAAGCCATAGGAAATGAGATTCCTTATACTAACCCTTGATTTTAGCAAAAGAATGATATCGACGAAGAAAGGATCGATGATATTGAAAGTTACAAAGTACGCGGTGTAAAACGCGGTACGTAAATATGTATGTCGGCAAGGTATTTGAAGTACGATTGAAATGTAAAGTTGAAGATTGAAAGGGAAAGTAAATAGGAAAGTGTAACAAAAAGTTTGAGTTGGATATACGAGGTAAAGTTCATCATTTTCATTCTATTGTTGATATTGGGAGCCCGTGTGGGCTGTTGATATGATATGATATGATATATATATATATATATATATATATATATATATATATATATGTTAGCCCCGTGAGGCATTGTTGGTATTTCGCGTGTTTTGAGATAGTGAGAAATACAGAGAAACTCTCGCCAAAATTTTCCTATAAATAGAAAGAGAATGAGATATAGGCTCGTAATATGTCTTGAAAGGTCGTGCCAATAGTGATGATAGGATTTGACTAAGTTGCAGTATGGGCCGACCTCGAGAAATGTTAACTAATTTAATTGATGGTAATAGTAATTAGGAGGTCGATATTAATATGGTAAAAGAATTTGAAAGGGCTTGTGATACTAAGAGATGATTTGGTGGCAAATCTTGATAGAGTAAGTTATAGTAAGGTACCGATTGATCGATAAGCAAGGATAAATTATGACGAGTTTATAGTTAAAAAAAAAAGTAATAGTATGATTAAGACAAGAGTACGGAAAAGAATTGTGACGGATATGAATGTATTGATAAGACGATTTTGTGAGGTATTAAGGATAAGATTGACTAGGAAGGGTAAAAGGTTAAGTACGCTTACTTCTACCGAGTGTAATCAACCCATAGTAAGAATCCGTGAATAAGGTTAAGAAGTATTTTATAGGATTGGTCTGACGAGATATAATGTGAAATATAATGAGGATTGTTATGAAAATAAGTAAAGCCTAGTGAGAAGTGACTAAGAGATATGACGTGATCTATGTGACTAAAGTATAAGCGAGCTATAGAACGAATAAGAAAGACTTATCAAGTTACGCGGAAAGTTTAGAATAAAGGTTATAGGATAACGAAAATGATAGCGAGTACAAGAAAAGAAAGAGTGGATTGAAAGAGGAAATAAGAAGAAAGAAAGATAACGATGTAGCAATAGGTTATGACATGTATAGCCGAGGACACGAGTAAAATAAGTGACGGAACTGGGAAAGACCAAGTTATAGAAAGATGAGCAACGAGGTAGAATGAGTGCTAGGAAATGACTGGTATGATAAGAACAAATAGGGATGAACGAAATACATTTTGAAAATGAGAGAGGGTTATGCAGAAGTGATGTTTTCCGAAGGATACAGAGGTAGCATAAGATTCCTCGTGCACAGAATAAAAGATGAACATAGACTAGAGAAATGGTAAGGGAATACTAAAGGAAGTACCCAAGATAGATGTAATAAATGGAGTATGAGTGTAAAATAAAAGGGAAATATATAGCTACGGACTTAAAGGTATAGTACGACGACAAGATGATAAGATAAGACTATCATTAAGATGAATTTGATATGATTTTGAGTAAGTTAAAAGTCAGTACTGAGCACACAACAAGGGTAAAAGGCATAAGGCATAAGGAGTACCGCGTGTACACGACTTCACCTCGAAATAGTGGAATCCTTAAGGACAAAGACGGTAGGCTTCCGAGGACCGGCTTCGAGGACCAAATGAGGTATTGTAAATTTATTAGAGGAAACAGATGATATAGGTTGGGATAAAGATAGTGTTACAAGAGGACTTTGGACACTTATCGTCGGAATATAAGTGCCACCTAATTGAGATTGGAACGACTACAACTACTAATTAATTATTGATTGGAGTGAGTGGAATGTGGCCTTGGATGAGTTGCTACATTGATCACATTACTCGAATCCTGATTATCGTATGAGATTTTGTACTATATATAAAAAGGTTCTCATCGCTTCGTGAGTTTGTTGGGTTTCGTCGGGGATAATCAAGGTTATAGATTATAAGGAAAAGACATGGATATGGTACAAACACGTTGAATTGTAAAAAAAGATCGGATGAATTTGAGATTGGAAATAGGGACATAGAGCGAGAATATAAACGGATAATGGTATAAGTACACCCTTAAGGGAGGAAGCGGTAAGAAAAAATGCAAATATAAAATGGAAACAATTGACACCGAAATATATTTGATATAGATGCTAAATTTCAATTAAGATCCCTTCTTCGAAACAAGTTAGTAAGATGCGAAAGCCAAGAATAAATGGATAGAAAGGCAAGATGGTATTTGAGGCAGTCTTGAGAATCATTTGTAAAGGCCTTGAATGATATGACATTAGAAAGTGGGTGCTTATAAAAAGAAAAGAATACGACAAGAGAATGGAGAGAAACGAGTAACGTAAGAGATATTATAAAGGATAGCAATGCTATATTGGATTAGAGGCTAAGATGTTTGCAATGGTTGTTTTGCTAATGATATTGCGACTTATAGAAGTAGCAAAGGAGAAGGAATAGAAAATCTCCTATAATTGTCACACCACTAACTTTATAGGGCGTGATGGGCACCCGACCCTTACTTAGGGGCCGAGCGAACCCGCCGACTCCCGTAATACTCATAATCATCCGGGCCCTCTTAAATCATACCGTAATTCATAAAGAAAGCTTTTCGTAAAACAAACATGCTTTTCATCTTTCTCAAATCAAATAAAATCCGAAACATATGAAATTTGTAACATATCGCATAATGATATATCGCCTTACATACCGCTACAAAACTCGACATCTTATATACACGACAACGTTCGCAAAGTCTCTAACATAACTCCATACCATAACAAAAGCACTCGACTCCGCAAAGACTCGGAGGAACGGGAGTTCGCCAATCCGACTTGAACATCTTCTACTAACATCTTCTACTCATCTAGGTGTGCACCGCGTGGCATGAAACGCGCCCCCGAAGAAAGCGGGGTAGGTATGGAATATGTACCGAGCATGTATGGAATACGTAAAACGAGGTCATAACCGAAGTAAGGAGTACCGAAAGTGAGCATAATAACCGAATACCAAAATGCTTGCATCCGAAATACAAATAGCACATACGAGTACGAGTAAGACAAATATAATAATCGTAATGCCAAAACGCTTAGCTTTCTTTTGAAAAACATTTACTGCCTCATATATATGGAAAAATAAAACAAATTATATGAGTCGACATTAACCGATGTGGGATTCGCCTAAACCAATATGGGGGATTTGCCTAAACCAATGTGGGATTCGCCAAAACCAATGTGGGATTCGCCTAAACCAATGTGGGATTCGCCTGCTGCGGCCTTACACTTACCCCCCACTTTGGGACTCGCCGTGCCCGCCGAGGTTTGCCCCACCATCGGGTATGCCCCACCGTTGGGTTTGCCCCACCACCGCCCGATACCCGATCATAATCCTTAATACATATATATAACATATAACGTGTCCGGCCCAAAATGGGGACTCGGTAAAAACGTAATCATCATATCATCATATTATCATATCACGACATACTTCGTATCCCATCATACTTCAGAATATAGCATAGTGCGCACGATAACCTACCGGCCCGGGACTCGGCGAAAGATGTAACAACAGAACGCACGAGCAGAATCGTGAGTAACCATATGCATAAAAATCATTATTACAGACTCAATAGAATAATCAAAGCGAACTATTATTTCAAAACCAAGACAATAGTCAAATCAAATTTCCTCCGAATGTTACTCGGGAACATATTAAATCGAGCTTTAGAAATCATAGTTGCGTATCAAAATCATATGCATAGAAATTCTCATTTCAAACTCGACAAGATAAATAAGTAATCATGCTCTTGGTCCCAATCATAGCCACATTAAGTTCTTTCAAAGGTCGTCAAAACTATACAACGAAAAATCGCGGGACCCACGGACGAGCGTCAACCCAATCCGGGCCCGCCTATGAAAGTTAAAATCATTATACGTTATAGAATCATTTACGAGCTTATCAAAGCAATCGGATTCGGTCTATGAAAGTTACGGACATTTTTAGACATAGGATCCTTTCGGGGAACAAAACCGTTTATACCACATTTAAAATCCAATCGTATCAAAGACATAAGGACCATATTAAGGATGCCAACATCAAGAAGCAAAATATGAATCATAAACATGCTCGGATTTTTAAGAATAGAATCACCCCAAGGCTCATAACACATCACAACTTGCGTCTAGGACATGCCAAAAGGAAAGAAGCGGATAAGCTTTACATACCTTATCCATCTCATGTCTGAACTCAAGTCTCGACTTCTCAAAATCTACAACAACATCATTAGGCATCAACCATTAGCTATAAGCACTTAGGCATTCAATTCCAAGCCATCACTTTATCTACAGAAATTTGGGCAGCATTTCCCCTAGAAATTCAACAACCCCGAGAATTCAACTCGGCCAAATCTTCAACAACAATACCAACAATCATATCAACAATATCCATAAGTGATTCAAAACGCATTCTAATGTTAATAATTCCTTTCTACATAATTCGACAACATTTCATTTACATTCGAATACACTACATACGACCAAGCCAACACCAATGCTCACACACTCGATTACTAATCCGAAACCATTCAAACAATATTCAAGAACACTTTAACAATTCGCATTAGCTTCCAAAACATCCCACACACGATTATAACTTCAATTTGAACCATTAAACTCTCATTTGCATCATAGAATCCACAACACAACATCCCAAACATACTAAATAATATTAGTTCTTCACTCCTACACAACACCACGTATACACGGCCAAACTCACAACAATTACAACTTCAACTTGAACCATTCAATACCTTCATTCTCATTACATAATCCATGACAACAACAACCAAAATACTAAGTAAAATCAATTCGCCATAACCTACCAAAACAACCTCCTATACGACGACATCAACATGTACAAATTTCATGATTTTCATCCATTTCCACATACCACAACATGTACAAACCATGCATAACATATAAAAATGAAGATTAAACCTTACCTTCTTCACCCAACTTCTTCACTCGGCTAGAATTGCAATTCGCAAGAACGAATGGTTTACTTGTTCCAACAACTACCCCACGTTGTAGAGGACCTTCTAATTAGTAGAGAGACTAGAAGAAAATATATTTTTCACTATTCATGGTCATCCATTTTTTTCTTGCCATGGCCGAATGGCCCTTTGTTCTTCTCCAAAGTTCTTGAATTTTCTTAAGGTGGAAAAGATGAATTATTCTTGCTTTGTCATGACTTATGCATATATATATATATATATATATGCCCTCTACAAATATAAGATGAACACATGTCCCCCTTTTTGGCTTAAAACAATTGGCTAGCCATGTGTGGGTGCCCACATGGCCCTACGGCCACTTGGCCATTTATGGCTATTTCATGAAATATTTCTTCCAACTTATAGCCCTTAATTTTTCTTATTCCAAATTTACCCTTAATACTCCATACCAATAAAAGATGAATATGTGACTTATGCACTTTAACAAAATTGGAAGAAAATATAACCTTGTCCTTAACTTATCATGACTAACTCGGATTATCCCAATGTACCAAAATACGGGATATAACATCCTTCCCCCCTTTAGAACATTCGTCCTCGAATGTTCAACTATTCGCATAAGGCCTTATAAGGATCTCGGGGGGTTTCTTTTACTACTATAGCATGCAATCTCACCTATCAATCATATTTCCCTTTCATCTCCTCTTTATTATCGTTTCGCCACAGTGCCTTAACAAAAGCCATATCTCTAGTACGCAACCTTCTTACCTTACGAACAACTCACATCGGCCACATCTTAACCTCTAATCAGAAGACCTTTGTTGTTACCTTTTGCAATGTCTCCGTAGGTTATTCGTTACCATTCCCTTGTCGTACTTTTTTTTTTTTTTTCATCCACTTTCCAATGTCATATTATTCACGGCCTTTACAAATGATTCCCAGCACTAGCTTAATCACCATCCTAACTTTTACCCCTTTTATTGCTGGCTTAGGTCTTTACTAACTTGTCTCAACAAGGAATCTTACTTGTAGCCCAAGCATCTGTATTCAAGATATATTATAGTGTCGATTGTCACCATCTTACACTTACATCTCTCGCACCCGCTTCCCCTCTTTAAGGGGTGCACTTATACCATTACTCTATTATACTTTGTTCTATGTCCGCATTTTCCAATCTTAACTAGGCGGCACTTTTTCCTCTGTGCTCTTGTCTTACTCATACTATTACTTCTTTTAACCATGCTCGTCATAATTCATCCACCTTTATCAATTCAGTCGGTACCTTAAATAACTCTCTATCAAGGTTTGCCAGCCTTTTCTAAATCGTCTCTTAATATCACAAGCCCTTTCCCATTTCTTTTATCATATCGATATCGACCTTCTAATTATTATTACCCTTAATTCAGCAATTAGCTTCTCTCTCGATGTCAGCCGTACTCGTAGCTTAATCAGATCTCACCATTATCGGCCGACCTTTCGAGTCGTATTACAAACCTATATCTCATTCTCTTTGCTTAGGAAAATTGGCGAGTTTCCTCATATTTCTTACTATCTCAAAACCTATACGCAGGAAATACCAACAGTGCCTCACAGGGCCAACATATATATGTATATATCGTATCATATCACGGCCACACAGGGCTCCCAATATCCATAATAGTACGAAAATAATGAACATACCTCGTGGGTCTAACTCGAACTGCACCTGTTACACTTTCCTGTTTACTTTCCTTTTCAGTTCTCAACTTTACATTTCAATCGTACTTCAGTATATTTCCCAACATATATCTTTCATACCTTTGCATACCTGCGTACTTTGTAACTTCCAACATCATCAATCGCTTTCTTCCCCATCGATGTCATTCTTAAGTTTGAAACCAAAGATTAGTGCAAGAAATCTCATTTCCTATGACTTGGCTCTATGGCACGATCTCGGATGTGAAAGAAGAGTAACCACCCTAGATGCCCGGTGAGCCTCACTTGTTTATAAATGTGGAGCGGCACCATAAACGGAACTCTCACGGACACGACTTTGCGAGACAACCCCTAGAGACGAACTTCTACCGTGCAAAGTTGTCACACCACCAACTTTATAGGGCGTGATGGGCACCCGACCCTTACTTAGGCGGCCGAACCCGGCGGCTCCCGTAATACTCATAATGCTTGGGGCCTTAAATCATAACATAATGCATAAAGAAAGCTTTTCAGAAAACAAACATGCTTTTCATCTTTCTCAAATCAAATAAAATCTGAAACATATGAAATTTGTAACATATCGCATAAGGATATATCGGCTTACATAGCCATTTCATGACATCTTATATACCGACCTTTGCTGCAAAGTCTCTAACATAACTCGGATACCATAACAAAAGCACTGCGACTCGCGGCACTCCGGGAGGAAATGGAGCTCGCCAATCCGGCTTGAACATCTTCCTCTTGTCTTACTCATCTGGGTGTACTGCGTGGCATGAAACACGGCCCCCGAAGAAAGGGGTCGATGCGGAATATGTGCGAGGCATGTAAAGCATGGAATACAGAAAACGAGGTCATAACCGAAGTAAGGAGTACCGAAAGTGAGCATAATAACCGGAATACCAAAATGCTTGCATCTGAAATACAAATAGCACATACGAGGTACAGAAGACAAATATAATAATCAGAATGCCAAAACGCTTAGCTTTCTTTTGAAAAACATTTCTGTCTCATATATATGGAAAATAAAACAAATTATATGAGCTGACATTAACCGATGTGGGATTCGCCTAAACCAATGTGGGATTTGCCTAAACCAATGTGGGATTCGCCAAAACCAATGTGGGATTCGCCTAAACCAATGTGGGATTCGCCTAAGGCGCCTTACACCCCCCCCCACTGGGGACTCGGGCGTGCCGCCGAGGTTTGCCCCACCATTGGCTTTGCCCCACCCACTCTGATACTGGTCGATCATAATCTGAATACATATATATAACATATAACGTGTCCCGGCCCTCCAGTGAGGGACTCGGTAAACAGAATCATCATATCATCATGTTACCATATCATATGTCATATCACATCATACTTCGTATCCCATCATACTTCAGAATATAGCATAGTGCGTACGATAACTACCCGGCCGGGACTCGGCGAAAGATGTAACAACGAACGCACGAGCGGTAATCGTGAGTAACCTTATGCATAAAATCATTAATGCGGACTCAATAGAATAATCAAAGCGAACTATTATTTCAAAACCAAGACAATAGTCAAATCAAATTTCCTCCGAATGTCACTCGGGAACATATCAAATCGAGCTTTAGAAATCATAGTTGCGTATCAAAATCATATGCTTAGAAATTCTCATTTCAAACTCGACAGATAAATAAGTAATCATGCTCGGGGGTCGGAATCATAGCCACATTAAGTTCTTTCAAAGGTCGTCAAAACTATACAACGGAAAATTGCGGGACCCACGGACGAGCGTCAACCCAATCCGGGCCCGCCTATGAAAGTTAAAGTCATTATACGTTATAGAATCATTTACGAGCTTATCAAAGCAATCGTTTCCGTCTATGAAAGTTACGGACATTTTTTAGACATAGGATCCTTTGGGAACAAAACCATTTATACCACATTTTAAATCCAATCGTATCAAAGACATAAGGACCATATTAAGGATGCCAACATCAAGAAGCAAATATGAATCATAAACATGCTCGGACTTTTAAGAATAGAATCACCCCCAAGGCTCATAACACATCACAACTTACTTGCGTCTAGGACATGCCAAAAGGAAAGAAGGATAAGCTTTACATACCTTATCCGCATCCTACGCTAATCTGAACTCAAGTCTCGACTTCTCAAAATCTACAACAACATCATTAGGCATCAACCATTAGCTATAAGCACTTAGGCATTCAATTCCAAGCCATCACTTCATCTACAGAAATTTGGGCAGCATTTCCCTAGAAATTCAACAACCCCGAGAATTCAACTCGGCCAAATCTTCAACAATACCAACAATCATATCAACAACATCCATAAGTGATTCAAAACGCATTCTAATGTTAATTATACCTTTCTACATAATTCGACAACATTTCATTTACATTCGAATACACTACATACGACCAAGCCAACACCAATGCTCACACACTCGATTACTAATCCGAAACCATTCAAACAATATTCAAGAACACTTTAACAATTAGCAGCTTCCAAAACAGCCCACACACGATTGTAACTTCAATTTGAACCATTAAACTCTCATTTGCATCATAGAATCCACAACACAACATCCCAAACATACTAAATAAAATTAGTTCCTCACTCCTACACAACACCACATATACACGGCCAAGCTCACAACAATTACAACTTCAACTTGAACCATTAAATACCTTCATTCTCATTACATAATCCATGACAACAACAACAACCAAAATACTAAGTAAAATCAATTCGCCATAACCTACCAAAACAGCCTCCTATACGGCCAACATCAACATGTACAAATTTCATGATTTTCATCCATTTCCACATACCACAACATGTACAAACCATGCATAACATATAAAAATGAAGATTAAACCTTACCTTCTTCACCCAACTTCTTCACTCGGCTAGAATTGCAATTCGCAAGAACGAATGGTTTACTTGTTCCAACAACTACCCCACGTTGTAGAGGACCTTCCAATTAGTAGAGAGACTAGAAGAAAATATATTTTTTTCACTATTCATGGTCATCCATTTTTCTTGCCATGGCCGAATGGCCCCTTTGTTCTTCTCCAAAGTTCTTGAATTTTCTTAAGGTGGAAAAGATGAATTATTCTTGCTTTGTCATGACTTATGCATATATATATATATATATATATATATATATATATACCCTCTACAAATATAAGATGAACACATGTCCCCTTTTGGCTTAAAACAATTGGCTAGCCATGTGTGGGTGCCCACATGGCCCTACGACCACTTGGCCATTTATGGCTATTTCATGAAATATTTCTTCCAACTTATAGCCCTTAATTTTTCTTATTCCAAATTTACCCTTAATACTTCATACCAATAAAAGATGAATATAAGACTTATGCACTTTAACAAAATTGGAAGAAAATATAACCTTGTCCTTAACTTATCATGACTAACTCGGATTATCCCAATGTACCAAAATACGGGATATAACAATAATAGGAAGTGAGAAAATCAAAAGGTGAATAAAGGAAGGGAAATGAGTATGACAAGATAGGCTAAGAGCGAATTTTAGTACGGAGGAGATATGTAAGCGAATGAACCAGAGAAGGAAAAGGCGAGACTAAGACTGAATATACTTTATACAGGTTGTACAAGAATAGTTATACAACTTACGAATATTTGTATGCTAAGAATGAGACCAAGTGAGTACTTGATAAGAAGAGTAAGGATTTAGTAATGACAATGCAGTTGTGATATTTTAGGTACATTAAGGAAAGATGTAAAGATGGTTTAAGCTAAATTACCGAGATAGAATTAATACTAAGGGCAAATAGGACATGGCCATGGTTGAGTCGAAGGTGTTCCCCGATACCGATTGTAAGATACGAGGGGAGAATGCAAGGTAAGGCATGAAGGTAAGTGAAACGACACTAAGGTATTTCTTGGGCTAATTTAAGCACCTTCGCATATTCTTGTGAAGATTGCAACATGATGTGTGACAGGAAAGTTAAGAGCAAAATCTGAGTAAAGAGGCAATAGAAGAGTTTGAATTAAAGATAAAGAAACGACACGAGATAATATGCCTAAAGTGTTACAAATTGGGTTAGGGGAAATTATGAAATGGTAAGCGAGACGGTCAGAACGAGCTGGTTACTTGAAGATAGTGAATTTATATGTCATGTCACGACCCAACCCCGTAGGCCGTGACTAGTGCCCGAGCTGGACACTCGTATACGTACCTGTTAGCTATAATCAACCCGAAACTAAACATAATATGGAAACTTGTAAAAAAAAAAAAAAAACGTCGTCTCAGAACTGTCACATATATATCAAGGTAACCTGTCTCTTGAGGAGTCATAACCAATCAAAAGATAGCATAATACACGAGCCGACAAGGCCGACAAGGCTGCCACTACATACAACATCCCAAAATATATATATATACGTAAGCCGACAAGCCTGCCACTACATACAACATCCCAAAATATATATATATATATATACGCAAGCCGACAAGGCTGCCACTACGTACGGGAACGTCCCAAAATAAGTCACACAGACACAACTGAACACCATCTATATACAACCCACACATATGTCTGAGACCTCTAAGAGTATCGATAGTGAAATATGACGGACGGGGCCCGTCGTACTCCCTGGATAAACACATATATACATCAAAAGGATCGCTCAAAAGTCTAGGCTCGGAATAATAGAGCACTCCAAGACAGTGAGTAGAAGTCCTAAGCTGCAGGATCACCAAAGTGAGTATTTGCACCTGCGGGCATGAAACGTAGCCCTCTCCCGAAGAAAGGGGTCGATAGATGCATATGTAATGAGTATATAAAGCATGAAATACAATAAAGAAGATCATAACTGAAGTAGAGGTTTTAGGAGACAAGTATGATAATCAAGAAATCACTGCACCTGTGCCTTACGAAATAAAATCATGCATATCATTATCATATACCATACCCGGCCCATTATGGGACTCGGTGAATAAAGTCGTGTACACATATACCATACCCGGCCCATCATGGGACTCGGTGCCATAATCATGTCATCACATCATCATATCTGTCACACCCTTAATCCGATAGGGTATGATGGGCACCCGACCCTTACCTAGGGCCGAGCGAACCCGCTGACTCTTATGACGTTCATAATCATACTGAGCCCTTAGCCATAACATAAATACATAACTGAAGTTTTTCGGAAAGTCAAATATGCTTTTCATCTTTTTCAAAACAAATAAAAATTTGCAACATATGAAACTTATAGCACAATGCGTAATAATACATCGGCTTACATAGCCGCGTACATAACCAACATCTTATACCCACGACACTGTCTGCAAAGTCTCTAACACGGAACATGGAACCATAACATAATACTCTGACTTGGCAGCACTCCGGAGCAAATGGAGCTCGCCAATCCCGCTGGAACATCGTCTACTAATGTCTTCAGCTCTTCTGGGTGTACCTGCGCGGCATGAAACGCAGCCCCCGAAGAAAGGGGGTCAGTACGGAATATGTACTGAGTATGTAAAGCATGAAACATAATAAGCGGGATCATACTGAAGTAAAGAGTACTGGAAATCATAAGACTTGCTTTTGAAAACATTTATCATGCGTATCAAAATCATATGATCATCATATGTACATATAGCGTGTCCCGGCCCTCTAATGAGGGACTCGGTAAATAAAATCATATCATGATCATGCATGCATATACATATATATACATATACGTACCCGGCCCTCTAGTGAGGACTCGGTGAATAAACGTGTCCCGGCCCCGCTAGCAAGGGACTCGGTATGCCATCCCGCCTCCATCCCCACATCATCACATCATCATATATATATATATATATATATATAGCGTGTCCCGGACCTCTAGTGAGGGACTCGGTAAATAATGCAACGGAATGTGCACGAATGCGTGTCCTGGCCCGGGTCTCAGTGAAGGATGCCTTGAGCTTGGCACGAGCAGAGTAGTGAGAAACCATATGCACATAAAACATGATCATAGACTCAATGAAGTAGTCAGAGCGAATCGTCATTTGAAAATCCGGACAATAGTTATCAAATAGCTTTCAGACGTTACTCGGAAACATAGCAAATATCATAAACGTATTAAAGAACCGTAGGGATCATAGTCATATATCAAATCAATTCGAGTCCGCCTCGGAAAGTTACAAACTTTATTCACTTTAGAACTTTCTACGAACAAATCGAAACGATCCGAGTCTTTTTACGAAAGTTACGGACGTTCGTAGTTTCGGAATCGTTTAGGGAACAAACTCTTTTTGAAAACAACTTTTATGCAATCTTTGAAATCCATTCATGCGGAAAACATAAAGACCATAATTTGACTACATTAAGAGCATGAATGTCAAGAAACAAATAAGGATCATAAACACGCTCGGATCGCAAGGGTAGAATCACCTCGGGGTACGTGCCATAACTTACTTTTCGCTAAGACATGCCAAAGAAAGAAAGGGTGAGCTTTACATACCTTAGCCGCTTCCTACGCTACTCCAAACTTAGGTCATGACTTCTCACGATCTACAATAATGTCATTAAGCGTCAACCATTAGTCATAAGCACTTAAGCATCCAATACCAAATTAACACTTTGTCTACAGAAATTTCGGCAGCACTTCCCCTATAATTCCAATAACCCCGAGAATTCAACTCGGCCAATCAACAACAACAACCATACTAACAATATTCATAAGTGATTCACAATGCGTTCTAACATTAATAAGTCATCTCCACATATTCCGACAACATTCCAATTATATACTTCCAAGCTAACATCAATGCTCGCATATTCAAGTATTAATCCGAGACCACTTAAACAAGTTTCAAGAATGCTTCAAGTAATCCCCACAATATTCAAAACAACCCAAACAATAGGCCATTCCACCCGAAACCTCAACAATTGCAATAAGACAACGACAATGCATTTCTTTCTTTCAAGTTCATCAACTACATCAACAATCCACACGTTTACAACATTATTTCCATAAATTCAAGAAAACATATTGAAATCACATTAAGCTCCAAATCAGCCCACACAATTATAGCTCAACTTAGATCATTAAATCTCCATTTTTACATCATGGAATTCACAACGACAATAACTACGATATCAAGTAAATTTAATTCGTTCTATGTACACCAAGGCAGCCCACTCACGGCCACACACCCACACACAACATTTCATGATTTTCATCCATTCCCATACGCTACAACACGTCCAAAACATCCATAAAACATGTAAAGGAGTATAGAACCTTACCTTTCCATCCATCTTCTTCTCTCGGCTAGCTTGGACAAGGCAACAACGGATGATTTTCTTACTCCAACAACCCCTCCACGTCGTAGAGGACCTTCCAATTAGTAGAGGGGCAAGGAGAAAATAATTTTTCTCTTTCAATTTCCCATGGACCATGTTCGGCCATACCATGGCCGAACTCCCTCTCTCTCCTTTCTTTCCTTCTTTCTTGATTTTCTAAGTTGAAAAGGATGAGTTATGCCTTATATTATCACCACTCTTCTATATATATATAAATGGGTAGCACATGGCCGGTCATGTGCACCCTTTATTTTTCTCAATTTTCTCCAATTTTCTTCAATTTTCTAGAAATTTCCAAGGATGAAGAATATGTATTGCATGGCCATGAATTATACACACACCTATACATATACTAAGCATCCA
>NW_026725109.1:0-13344 GCF_029784015.1 Lycium ferocissimum
TCTTGTGGTTCAACTAACGTGCCAAGCTATTCGCCGTCCATGAGAGGCATCCTTCCTCTTCGTTCCTCATTTCTTTATTAATGGATAACTCCCTTGCTCGAACACAACACTTTATTTTTTGAGCTCTCGATACTATCTTGGCTATTCCTACTTGTACTTGTTAAGCTTAGATACGTGCTAGATTATCCCTTCATAATTCATCAGCCAAGCTCTCTGATTCATCGTAAATTTTTTTTACTAACGTCCAGTTTTTTGTTCAGCGGTACTCTGCTACTGACAAATCTTTACTCTTAATGGTTATGTTTCTTTAATCATCTGTCTTAATTCTTTTCCATGATCAGTTATAATCATATCCTCAATACAATTTCTTAATTACGTACGTTCTAATGTTCATCACCATCCTTATTATTTCTCGCAGCAGGATTATATATTGCGATGAAGCAATAATCATAGTTCCAACTGGTCTATAGCTCACAATATCTTCGAGTTCTTGTCAAAACTCTCTCTTTAATTCCTTTGCCTCAAATCTTGCAATATAACTTATAATTATGAAGTTAGGGCAATTCTCACTTTACCACAGCTTCTTTTCTAACATCGGTATGGTATACTTACCCTTGACTTCCTTATTCCAGTGATCACTTAGTTAGCTGTCATTCCTTGTTGGCTTTCCGATGTGTCCATTCCCATCTATGAGGCATAACCTTACACTGATGGTTCATATAATTCTATAATACATACTTTTATACGCAGTATAGTTAGTGACTTGTGATATACTTTCTAATTTTTGGTGATGCTGCTGCCTTTCTATCTGCACTCATATCGTTCTTCCTCTCTTAGAGATCGCCACACCGCTTATCGTTACTCCTTTTATTAAGATTCTCATATTTTTCCTTTAATATCAAGATTTTCTTCGTTGTAACTCAAAGTGTCCTTTGTCCTCATCATCATTTCGTCATTCTCTTTGTAGTTAGCTTGCGCGTACTTTTCTTACTCTCTTTAGTACTCTTTAGGATCTGTCTTTGCCTATTTAGGTGTGGCACAAATTTTTGCTGGTCTAGAAATATCATATCTCGTCATGAAGTATTCTCTTGATCCATTTTAATTCCTTTTCATACGCTTGTGGTATGCTTATCTTTAATTCGTTTCTTTTCCCTTTTAATGCATTCTTGATATGCCACTACGCCCCGAATCTTGGCTTCTTTAAGCTAACATCTTTCTTTCCTTGGAATTTTGAGAATGTCATACCTCATTTCACGACTAGATCTGCTCTTCCCCCTTTTAAGGGTGTTCTTGTACAACGGTAACTCCCGAGTATCGGTAGTCATCGGCCGATCTAACGATCCTCCAATTCTTTTGGTCTCTTATAATACCGAAATTCTCTCATCGTATAGCTTGACTTATTTTTCCTTTACACTTAATCGATGGCTTTGCATTTAAACAAAGCGCTTATGCATTACAGATCCATTCTCCTTTGCCTTCTTTAAGGCCTTTCTACTTCTACACTTTATGAATGAACATTTCCTAAATTAATGGGTTAATGGGGACATTGGAATCCATCAAAACATTCTACGGAGCGTTTGGTCACACTTTGTCCATTTTATCCCTCGTCTTCCTCCACAACTATTATCACTGAAATTCTTCTTACTCTGAGTTTCCGATTTCACTTTACGTCTACAATATATCATTGAGAGTTAACATGCTACACTCTTCCACTTTCACTATCAATCCTTTTATTCACTTAGCTCACTTATCAGAAATTTTCCTTGACTACATATTTGCATCCCACCTATGCGTTGTAGTTCTTCTAGTGTTCTGTCACTTCTTGTTCGTGTCGTGAAATCCTTGCTAATATACTCCCTTTTTTCTTCTCCTTCCTACCGCCAAGGCTAGTCCATATTCATGAATATTTCCTATATATCCTTCTATTTCCTTTATAACCGAATCTCGATATTCCTTATCCTCATCCTATGTCATTGATGTACTACCTCTCGGTTACCTTTGTTAGTTCATTATCCTCTCGCTTGTCCTTGGTGATTGCTCAATTTTTATTTTCTTTCCTTTTTCTTCTCTCCTCTTCTTTTGACCATCCCATTACTGTACCTTTCCTGCTTTAATTCTCAAACCTTCCTTAAGTGCCTTCCTCCCCGACCGCCCTTCTCCACCTGTTATTTTATGGTATCGACCCTGAAGTTCATGAAATATTCCTTTAAACGTGCAAATACATTTCTATTCGTAAATCATCTTTTAGGAAAGTTTCTTCGTTTGCGAGGAAACCGTGCATTAATCGATATGACTACACATTTATCCCTTTATATACCTCTCGGGAAATCTCTTAGTATCGTTGCAAGGCTCCGATCATGCAAGGCCTCGCATCATTCTCTCTCTTACTTCACATTTCTAGTTGTGGTTACTATCCTTTAGTCCCACTTGTCGAAGTCTGTTCTCCAACCCTACACATTCATCTTTTGTTCCATACTACCTCACTTTATCCTTTTCGCATGCGTACCTTCAAATTTTATCCAAATAGTCCCTTGCTTTGCCCGTCGTCTCTCTTGGAAGTTTCACTCACCCTTGTTCCTTACATTTTTTTCTCACGACATTTTGATCTTCTTACTTTCTGCATACTCACTTTCTTCCTTTCCTGGATGTCATTGCATTAGGACTTTACAAATCTAACCTGTAATGAAAATAACATCGGCTTACACAGTAACGTTCTTTTGTCACTTTGAACTTTACTACCATTCGATTAACGCCTTCGGTATATAGCAACATCGGTTCTTTGGGGCACACATATCGGTTGAGCGTGGCCACATATGGGATGTCATACACATACATACATATGTTTACTAACGCCTCCACTTCCAAAGTATTTCTGAATACCTTTCACACTTATCCTAGTTCTAGAGTGCTGATGCACCTTCTTTCTCTTTCTTGGATTTAGTGCGTCTCATCCTTCGCGATCTTTTAGGGTTTCCAACCACTCCACATACTCCAACTTCCCTTAGGTTACTTTAATTTCTCATACGCTTATGTCCGAATTTGTAGAGCTCTTAATATACTTCCTGTGGGGTCACCCATCCTAGTATTTCTCTCACTGACCAAAGACGCTTAACCTTGAAGCTCTGATGAAATCCGGTGCATTAGTACCGGTAAGATCGCATCCACCTTACTGTGTGACCTTCCCCACACGACCTAGAACAAGTTGAAGTTCTAACAGAGTGCAATACATTCTCGTAATGCATCTCCATCTGAATTAGAAAGGATCTCTTACTCTTCCGACTATGCAAACACTATTTTGGCCTTTTCAATCCTCAATATTCTCCTTTCATCTGCGCGTATACTACCTTCCATCCTAGATTTCGAAATTTCCAATGGTGGTGAAACACCTTGGCCGTCGTTACTTATAAATACTTAATTATCGATCCCTTTAGGATTTCCACTAGTCGCTAGTAAATAGTAACCAACAGTAAATGCATACACATACAGAATTCCAATAAAGTCTCATATACTTGTAGCTGATCGGGTCTTAGCCTGATCTGGTGGGCTATAAAGCGAAGTGTGCTCTTCATCAAGATTTTCGCACCATCGGCACCATCTGCTCGTTTGGCCTTCATCATCTCTCTCATCTGGGTTCGAGGGGTATGGATAATCGGGCAACTCTGGTTACCGACGGCCGGGATAGAGGGCCGCAGTAATCCGTAACACTCACCGGGGTGGCTTCGTCCGTCGTAGTGCTCTATGACGGAAGGGTCGGCACGGCCTCGGGGATCTCCTCTCGGTGTCCCGGACGAATCCTCGGATGGATCCGTGTCACCGGCGTCCACGGGGGTCTGCTTCTTCCCCGGATGTCACGAACTCGGAGAATCGTCGGCCGGGTCCTTCGAGGAATAAGCCGAGGCTCCTCCCTGCTCGGTCCGGGGCACCGGGTTCGGATAAACTCGGGGGCCTTCAGCACTCCCCCTTCGAGGCCGATCTTTCTTTTCATCTTTCATCGTCCGCACTTACGCTACTGAAAAGGGGTCGAAACGATCTCTCTAGACTTAGGCTCTATCGCACGATCTAAGATAGAAAAAGGTCAATGATTCCAAAATGCCCCGCAGCCTCCAGTTTATAAGTGTGGCCGGCTTCACACCCATAAACAGGACTCTACCGGACACGGTCTGTAGACAATCCCTAAGACGAACTGCTCTGATACCACTTTTGTCACGACCCAACCCGACCACTACTCATCGAGCACCCCTAAATTGACTCCTATCTTTGTACTAAACAACTTGGTGGCCCACTTTGACTGATATTCCACTGGTAACGTTTGCGGTAGCATTTATTCAATAGATCTTTTCTCAGAATTCCACGAAGCATACATATGGGTATATACATGTGTGCATACTGGCAGAGGATAACAACGCAGACCAACTTGGTCACCGCACAAACTGTTCACCAAAATTAAGGGACAACTGAAAGCACCTGACGACCCCCACTATATATACACTATCTACAGACCTCGATGGAATATAGACGACAAAAAGAACAAGACAAGGCCCTGCCATACCCATATATGTACATGTCAAAAGGCACACCAAAGTGCTAAAGCTCAGGTCCAAATGGAGCTTTCCCGTCGGAACCGGAAGGAGGTCCTACCGGTACGGTTCACTCGGGCCGGTTATTTGAACTCGCGAGCATGAACGCAGCGCCCACAACAAAGGACGTCAGTACGAGTAATGTACTGAGCATGTAAGACATGAATAATAATATAGTAAGAGATACCAAACATGGAAAATAACATAATGAGATAGATAGAGCATAATATGAGGTAAGGAAATAACCTGTACATATGATTGCCTCTTAAGGCTGATACCATGCATGCTTAACTTTAAAGAAAACATTTCTCATATACATATATGTAGCATAATCATTAGCTTCGCGTCCGGCCTCCGCGTCGGTGGTAACCATCTCACGCCCCACTAGTGGTCTTTGCCCCGTGCCATATAGACACGGTGTTACTATCATTATCCATAGCCGCCCACTACGCCCACCGTAGTGGTGCTGCTCGGCCTTATAGGCATGGTGTAATCATCCATAAGACGCCCCCTACGCTCATAATAGTGGTGTCTTTTTACCGTATAGGCGCAGTGTAATCATCATAACATAAGCATGCATAAGAGCCCAATAAAAAGCTATGACTCTATCAGAGTGACATAAGGTCGGTAACCTCCGATTATATTATGGAACATCATGATCGTCATGTCTCACCTTGAAGGGACAAGCATTATGTGGTGAAACTATCAATGAAGAATAACATCAAGGGAAGACATAGAATATGATTATAATTCTCATAAAGCGTCAATTCATACGCTTTGGAATCTTTTGAAATAGAGTCATCATCCATGAGTAATATTGAGAAAATCAAGAAGTAGCTCAATATTCTCATATTCACATTGAAACCATAAGCTTGGAACCTTTAACCATGATATCATCATCATCATCATAACGTCATAGAAATATTCTCATCTTTGACATTGTAAAAAAAAAAACATGTCCATCGTTGTTGTCATAAGAGCTTACAAAATCATAAATATTTGATTTGGAAAATACGGATATTTTTGGAAAAACATTTATGGATTATCAGGAAAGGAACCATGCCTTTGAATCATGAACTTCTAGCTTTTGAGAATCAAGAGGTTATGGAAACATTTATGGAATCATAACATAGGAATCATGCCTTTGAAAGAAAGGGACGAGCCTTAACATACCCGCCCACTCTCCAATAATCTACACCTATTCGTCCGAGCTCGTAAGTCTACATTTAAAAGGATTCACACTATCGTTAGACTCATCATAGAATACTCAAAGTTAAGCTTTCAAGTAAAACTGTTTTATATCCCGAAAAATCGCAAAAGATCTCCCTTCTTATATGCCTAGCCCGAAACCTCAACTCAACAAACAACAACAGCAACAACACCAGCATCAATAACATCATTTCCAACACCAATTTATACCATAAAACAGCCCACACGCTATTTTTCAACTTTCATAACTAATCAACTTATTAAACTATTATCTAAACGCTCTATCTTCGTGAATAAACCGGTATTAATGTAAATAGAAAGAGATCCATACCTTATTCCTACTAGGAAAAAAATATCTTCAGTGTTCGCCTAGAATCCGAACCGAATCCACCGCAAAATAAGACTACAAACACAACTGCGCGCTATCCGGACCTAAGCTAACATTCCACCGCTTGAAAATTGCTCACTATTTGATACCCTCACTCTCCCTTCTAATTTCTGGAAATTTCTGAGCTAAAATGTGGTGATAAAAGGGGGTTATTACCCTTTTTATAGGTGTCAAATTCGGGGGGTCACTGTAGCAGTTCTTGTAGTACGCGTTTCTGCTTTGTCAGCCGAACTTGTAACGTACATAATTCTCTACTCCGATGTTTTATCAATGAGGGGTTTATTGCGTTGGAAACTAGACACGACAAACTTCATTTTAGGCTTTTATTTCACTTCAAAACACTTCATATGCTAAGAGATATTCGCCCCCAAATTGGACTAAAATTTTCACACAAAACATTACCCATCCTTTCTCCAAAGTCATACTACTCCATTTCTTCCACTCATTTCCTTATAAAACCTTCTGGTATACCTTATATACGTCCTTCACTCATTAAATATACTTAATACTGCTTGCTCCTTATATTCCAAAGTTGTTTTACTTAACCATAACTCAACGTACTTACGCTTTAAATTTGATAAGTGCTTTTTCGAAAATAAGGGGTGTAACATTTTTCCCCTCCCGGGTCCTTCCCTTAAATTAAATTAAAATAATTTTAAAACTTCTCTTCGAAAGTGTCTCATAATTGTTCATTCGATCATAACTTACTAACCATCCGATTGTCACCTTTTCCCTGCATTCTTTCTCTATAGCATAGACATTCAAACAATTCAATTTGTAAAAATTTTAAGCGAGTTTCTCTATACTTCTCACTGGCATCATTCCCGAACACGTTAAAACACATCCAATGCCTCGCTGAGCGATCACAATTACCCGTAACATCTAGCTCAAGTTCTTATATCAAAGTCTATCAATACCAATAAGGCAGGAAACATACCTTCTGGAGTATTAACTTCAATTCTCATCAATTACCTTAAAGCGGCATATTCAACTGCTTATCGACAATAAAAACATTTAGGGTTAGAATCAGGGACATCACCTTCTATAATTTAGCTATACAGCACGATCTTAGATAAGAAAGAAGGTCGATTATTCCTAAATGCCCTGTAGCGTCTTGTTTATAAGTGTGGCGCGCTTCACACCCATAAACAAGACTCTACTGAACATGGCTTGTAGACACACCATATAAAAGCGCACGATACCACTTTTGTCACGACCCAACCAGAGGGCCATGACGGGCACCCAGTGCTAACCTACCAAGAACCTCTAAACGTACATATCATAATCATTCCTAGGTAGGCCACAAAGCTAGCTCCTGGGCGTCATACTCCGTAGAAGAATATATCAAAAGATAATGGCACATCTCTATATCATCATCAACATTTATGCCCATCATCACGGACGACAAGGCTATCAAAATTTTATACAACAATATGAACTAATAAGGTTAGGGGACATATAGCTACATGCATCTATCTACTAGCCTCTATATAGAATACAGAAATCCCTAATGATGGGGCAGGACTCCGCCATGCCTAAGTATACACCAAGAGCAATACCAATAGACTGCAGCTCCGAAGCAAATGGAGCGCTCCTGAGACTCCGCCGATGAAGCCCTGGGATCGCATCGCGCCTGTCTACCTGCAAGCATGAACGCAGCGCACACAAGAAAGGACATCAGTACGAATAATGTACTGAGTATGTAAGGCATGAATAGCAACATAATGAAAGTATGAAGATAAAGTAATATAAAAGAGATCAACCTGTGCCTCTGAATGCCCTTTTAAGGCAGATGTCGTGCATGCTTAGCTTTTTTTTTTTTGAAAAAACTTTTCCATATATACATATATAGTATCCTACCCGGCCTTTGATACTCGGTGTTGTATATATATAGTATCTTGCCCGGCCGTTAAGGCGTGGTAATATATGTATAGTATCTTGCCCGGCCATTAAGGCGCGGTAATATATGTATAGTATCTTGCCCGGCTGTTAAGGCGCGGTAATATGTGTATAGTATCTTGCCCGGCCGTTAGGCTCGGTAACTATCTAAATTACACATATATAAATACGTATAACACGCACGAGAGCCAATTAAATGTTCCGACTTTATCGAAGTGGCGTAAGGTCGGTAACCTCCGATTTATATTATGGAGCAATCATCATCACTATATCTCACCTTGAAGGAACAATTATCATAAGGTGAGATCAACAACAATGAATAAAATCAAGAAAATCATGAAATAAGCTCAATAATCTCATAATAGCATCAATACTCTAAACTTTGGAATCTCTAGAAATGGGATCATCATCATCATCATAGGAAACATCTATCTTTAGCAATATAAGAACTTTGAGAGTCATGAACTTAAAGCACGGAAATGAGGATGTTATAGAAAACATGTATGGTTCCATAAGGAAAGAATCATGCCTATGAAAGAAAGGAATTAGCCTTAACATACCTTTTTGGTCGCCTTAACTTTAACTACTTAACGTTTGTCCTCCCAAGCTCGTAAATCTACATTCAAGAGAATTCATACTATTGTTAGGCTTATCATCATATGCTCATCGTAAGCCTTCAAATTAAACCTCTTTAGAATCTGCCGAAATTCGAACAGCATCTCCCCTATATCTTCTCCTCCGTCAAATTTTCAAAACAACTCCCAAAGCAAAATAAAACATCAACAATTCCATAATCAAAAGATTACATTCAAACTATACTGAATTCAATCCCAAAACTTCTTTTCATAATCAATCCATAACAACAACTTCATACAACCCCTTATACACTCATATATGACAATTCCTTAACATCATTATTATCCCTAATAACAAGATTATGCTCAAAACATACTAATAATTATAACTCAAGTTAATTCACAACTCAAAATATCATCAAATGCATATTTGAACTTTTCCTCCAATTTTCTTCTCCTCAAATCTTAACATAATTACCAAGCAAACTCATAAAGATGAAACTAAGATGAAATCTTATCTCAAATTTCAAGAACACTTCGATTCCATGGTTACTTCATCTTAAAAATACTCACCCAAACATCTTGAAGAAGAGGAGACAAGTGTAGACCTCACTTGGAAGCCCTTAACTACTTTAATCTTCACTTTGATCCTTGGTTTAGGCTTGGAAATGTGTTGGAATATGTTTGGAGAAGTTTCTAGGACTTCCTAGGACTTAGGGCTATGTTAAAAATGAAATAAAAATGACAAAAATTGTCATATTGACTTGTCGGAATATATGTGCATGTTGTGGAAGTCTGAAGAATGTTCTAGAGGATTTGGGATATGTTTAGGGAGATTTGGATATTGGATGAATGTTGTGGGAAGTTCTAGAGAGGTGTGGAGATGAGAAATGGCAAAAAAAATGATGAAAAATGATGAGTTAGAGGGGTATTTATAGGTGTGTTTGTCGGATTAGGCTCCATTGACGAATTAGGCTGGGTCTTAAGTGAGTTTCTTGAGAATTCGCGTATATTCGCAGGCTTCTGGCAGTCCGTCTTAAAATGCCCATAACTCCCTTCTCTGATGTCGTATTGACAAACGGTTTGTTGTGTTGGAAACTACACTCAATTAACTTCATTTTAGGCTTTTGAAACACCTCAAAACTCCTGATATCCCACGAGATATACCTCTCTGAAGTTGACCCAAAATTTCTACCAAATATTCCCAAATATTTGACAAACTTATTTTCTTCGATTTGCTCGATCCCAAAACCTTTAGAAACTTGTTTAACACTTGTTAAGAGTACTCTTTATCCTTATAAGTGTTCCATGAACTCTCTGAGCTGGCGTTAGTTTACAAACGACGTGAAAATCTTCGGGGTGGAACAATTAATTTGCCTGCTGAGTCCATCCATTTCTTCTTTTCTTGTTCTCATATGTTCTTGATAACTTATAATTGTTCCATAATCATGTATGTTGGAATTTTTCTATTTTTTCCAAGTCATGTGTGTGTGTGTGTATGGATCTCGTGTCTCCATGGTTTATGGTGGTTGAGGCAAGATAGGTGAACGGGGGCTTAGTTTGAGCCTTTCCCCGGCGGTCACGGTGGTTCGTGAAACCTCTTGGAACTTGTGCGGCATCGTAAAACGGGGGGATGATGACTTGGCCTTCCCACAACCTACGTTTGGGGTTTGAGTTCAAAGACATGAAAATGCATACACACATTATGTGAGTTTATGAATAAATAGGGTATACTGCCAGTACATGTGTATACTTGTGAATAGAATAGGACTTGTAAATGAATAGGGCATTATGTATATATGTATGTATAGTATATGTGTCATGCCCCAAACCATGGCCTAGGCGTAACACGACACTCGGTGCCTGAACCACATGGCTTGCTGAATTATCATGAGGCTTACATGAGCGGAATATAACGTGAATGCATGATGAGCCTTTATAAAACGTAATAAGTCATAATACTTAATAGAAATACTTGTTTAAAAACATGAAAAGCGGAAATAATATGAATGAACCAAAAATAGTATACGACTCCGAAAGTACGACATAACATAACTTACTTGTCTAATCATGAAGCCTCTATCATGAGTTTGAGCGCCAAAACATACGTGTTGGGACGAGTGACACTCAAAGACACCTTTATATGCATAGCTAATCATGAAATAAAAATAACTGACTAAACTCCGAATAAGATGGGGCTTACTCCAATGAGCCGTACGAATGTTGTCCTCTCCGAGCGAATACGACATCCTCGTAAATCCGCACTCGCATCGTGAATACAGCCCTCGGGCAATAAAAGGGGGACGTCGCCACATGAAATCTTGGTAAAGCAAAAACAGGCGAAATAACATGGGGCATGAAATAACATGATAAGTATGAACCTAAACCCAAACCTAGTCATGAGCATGAATACATACATACATACATATATATACATATATATATACATACATACATACCATCAACCGAATGAAATAACATGTGGGCATGAAATAACATGATAAGAAGTGAAATCGAAACCTATTCATGAGCATCAATACATACATATATATATATATATATATATATATATATATATATATATATATATAGATAACATGGTTAAAATATGGTAAGTAGGGAGAGCATTTCATAAACCGATAGCATGATGTCACCACGTGGGTGCGTAGAGTCTGTTACCTCGCCGGACTAGCAGAGCCCCCATACCTTGCTAGGGTATAAGGTGTAACGTGCTTGATAGATCCATTCAGTGGAAAATTAAGGAATCGTCCTACCGGGGCGTAGCGATCCTTATCCTACGGTGGTTATGTAGTTTCGTGCTATTTGAGCCCTCTACATTAATTAGTGCAACTCCCAAAAAATGAATCAAGGGAAAATAAAAAAGGTATCGTCTTTCGTTTTTCATAAATCATAAGTTGCATGTCCATGGATACCGTGTCATAATATTCTTGCATGAAAACTTTAAAACATGTACTATATTTCTTGAAAATATCAGAATAGCCATAACTCGCATGTAACAACGCATAGGATGCAAAGCATGGGTTTTTCATAGATTACGTACAGATTCTCAATAATCATAAGGAACTATCAGGAACATCAATGAAGAATTTCTACAATTTCATACATAATATAATCATGGGACATAGGCCTAGGGTTATCATGATCATGGTCAAAACCCTAGTTTTCTATAACTTCATAATTTTTGTAAGAAGGGCGTGGGGAAGAACAATGATGTTCCCACACAAAGATAGAAACTCTACATACCTAGTAATGCTCCAAACTCGTATTGAAAATCTAAATATTGAATAAGAGTCTTAATCCTTGGCCTTGGATACCTTTAGGTGGGCTTTCTTGACAACCATATTTAAGAACATGAAATTCCTACTTAGAATTCATGGGAAATTAATGGAATTCATTAGGATGGTGTAAAAAGGGCTTACTATGCTTCGAGAAGCCGAGAGAGAGAATTTCGTGTTAGGGCTCGAGAGGGATGAAACATGAAATAAAAATTGATTTCCCGTCTTTTAATTGTCTCAGTCGCGACACCATTATGGACCGTGTTACGGTCCGTAACACATGTTACGGTCCATAACTTTGGACCGTAACTTGCGTCAAAATTCCAGTGAGCTTATAAGTTTTGAGGTTAGGTTACGGTTAACCGTTACGGGCTATAACACCTGTTACGGTCCCTAACGATGGGCCGTCCTTTGGTCCAAAAGTTACAAGACAATGATCTGAGACACCAATTACGGTATGAATGATAAAAATCGGTAACACACGTTACCGACCGTCCCTTGGAGCGAAACATTGGGTTTTCGAATCGAAACATATTTTTGATTCCAACACTTCTTCTTGGTTTTCTAACCTCCTAAATCATGAATATGGTTTAGTACGTATTTTTACGGTGTTACAATATCTCCCCCTTAGGATCATTTGTCCTCGAATAATGGGTCGTGGTTAAGATTGGGACTCGACATGGCTTGAATACACGAACATAAAGGAAACATGGCATGAATCATGGGACATGAAATGGCGTGATTACATGGAAACATGAATCTTGACATGAGACATGAGTGTTGGATAAAACGAGCAGGCGTAGAAACATGGAACATGACATGACATGGGTAGTAATTTATGAAGTGTTCTCACTTACTCTTGACAAATGAGTATCTGGATTTCATATCCTCTTTCTGCCCATGTAGCCTCTTCAACCTTCCCGACTCCTCGGGACTTTCGTGAGACTACTTCCATGGTCCCTCGACTTACATGCAGCGATGAGGCCAGCTGGGGGATCTCCTCATAGGTCAAGCAAGTCATGTGTTATAGTATCGTGAGGAAAAACCAACGGTAAGATACTCCTACTTTTCAACATGGATATAGCTCCAACGGATGTGCGGTCCGCTCGTGGCAACTCAAGTTCATAGGCTAAAACCGCCTTTTAAATTTAAAGGTCCAATATCGGGGACTTTCCTTTTTGAAAACTCTGACCCCTTCATGGGGGTTTAAGGGGAAAAAATCATCAGCTATGTCCTTGCCTCTCGTGAAACTTGCGACTCGAGCCCTTTAAATCTCAATCCTTGACTTTCTCCATAGCCGATAAACCAAATCCTCCCAAAAAAGCTTACCCTTAAACCAAAAATGGGGGCCACCTTGCCCATAAAAGGGTGTCATCCTAATGCTAGCATGATAATGTTTT
>NW_026725110.1:0-12849 GCF_029784015.1 Lycium ferocissimum
GGTACTAACGAATGCATAAAAAACGAGGACGCAGCAAGCAATCGAGTAGTTAAACGACAAAGGTATGTAAGGCTCAACCTTTCTTTCTAAGGCATGACTCTATGGTATGAATCCTCCTATCTTCTATGACCTCTCTACATATGAATGTATCGGAATGACGAGTTTACATTATAAAAAGCTCTCGTGAGGTAAAGTTAAAAAGGTATGCTGTGAATACAATGATGAGCCCAAGTCTAGAGATCCTGAGACTTATGGCACAAGATTCCTACGAGTTAATGACCTTCATACGATCCTTTACTATTACTTATTGTTGCTAGACCTAGTTTATGATGTTCGTTTACGTCCTTTCACATGATTTTCCTTCTTCCCATGAATCTCCAAATTCGAAGAACTAAAGAGCCTACGTTCATGAATAGTCCTACGAGAGAAAGATAAGAGATATAATATGAGCGTGATAGTAATAACGATGAGTCTATGAATATAAGGATCTATAGATGTGTATTAGATAATTTTGTTTGTTCCTTGTAAGGAATAAGGTCAAGTTTGGTATTTTTCTTAGTAGGTGTGTGGCGGATATGGAAGCTTGAACGTGGAAACCATGGAGAAGGCCTAAGGGCAAAATTGGAATTTTGGAAATTTGTTTCGGAAGTATGAAATATGATTTGTGAAGGAATTGGGCCAAAAAAAAAAAATGAAACTAAGGCCCAATAGGTGTGGGTGGCCGGCCACACATGGCCCAAGCCCACAATTTTATTAAATTTCCATGTGCCAAATTTATATAAAGGAGCTTGGTTTAGAAACTTCAAGAGAACAGAAGAAAAATCAAGAAAAAGAAGAGGAGAAGAAAACGGCCAAAGAGAAAGAAGAGAGAAAAAGAAAAAAAAATTTTTTTGGAGCTTTCTTTGGATTCAAAAATTCATCTCTCTTGAATTACTACTAAGCTCAAGTTCCTCTCCAAGTTGGTATAATTATCTAGGCAAGAAAGTGCTCCCTTTAGCAAGAAGAATTTATTGGAAAAGGTAAGAATTCTATGTTCTCTCTTATGTTATGGAAGATTATGGATGTTAGAATAATTGGAGTTGCATGGAAGTTATGGAAATTGTGGTTTGCATGTGTGTAGCCGTGTGTATGTATGTGTGTGTTGGAACCGTGTGTGTGTGCATGGTTTATGCATGAAAAATGTGTTGAATATTATTGTGTAATTTAGTTGTGTTTATGAAAATTGTATTGGAAATGAAAGTTGAAGAATTTGGTTGAAAGTTGGAAAAAAATGGAATGTGGCCGTGTGGAATTTGGTATGAAATGAAATTGAATTAAATTATTTAGTATGTCAATTGTGTTGTTGAAGTCTTGTGATGAAGATGGAAGAATAATGGTTTAAGTTAATATGAAAAATTTTGTTAAGTTGTTGTCGGAAAGTATATGATTTTATTATATATTATGTAATTGAGAAAATGAAGTTGTAAGATGTATATGGTGATTGTTGTAAGTGAAATCCGAAAGATAAAATATGTCGTGAATATTTATGTTGAAATTTGGAGGTTTTGAATGGATTATGAAATTGGTGGAAAATTTGTATATCTTGTATATTTTGTGAATATTTCGTAAAATGATATGGAATGTTTCCGAAGTGATCTTGTTGGGTTGATGAATATGAAAATGTCAATGTTGGATTGAAAGTGTGAAGTAGAACTGAAATTATTGTGTTATGTTGGAAAAATGGCTAATTGTGCCATATTGCGTATTTTGTAATACTTGTTGTTGTTGTCGGATTGTTGGGTTGTTGTTGTTGATATATTAAGCCGAGCTACGTCTCGGGGGTATGGTATGTATAGGGGAAGTGCCGAAATTTCGGTAGCCAAGTATAACCCCAAGATTGAAATGTTAGCTTGCATGAATAGTAAGCGGTAAAGATGACCATTTGCAGTTTTTGGGCGAAACGGGAAGTGAGATTTGGGGAGCGTAAGGCGCAGTTCAGGTATGTAAAGCCTTGCCCTTTTATTCTTTGGCATGTTCTGAGTCTAACAGGCTTGACAGCGAGCCTCGATGACACTTCTGCTTCTCACAATTTGAGATTGAAATTAGCGAAAAATCCTTCAGTAAGATTGAACCAATTTCTCCTAAAATGACCTATAAGTATGCAACTTCCATAAATGGAGTCGAAACACCCTAAAATGATTATGGACGGCTCCCTCAGGTTTGTTATCCATACATTACGTACTTTTACTATGGTTGGGTCCGAGGTGGGCCCACAAAAACTCGATACTCCCGGTATGACTCAAATCGATCTATTTTCGTCCGTTCGCAAAAGTAACACTTGATTATGTTTCCGTCCGCCAACTAATGAGTATTATGACCATCTATCCGAATCTTGATATTAGTCCGACATCCGGAACGATTCGGACACTCGTTCGATATAATCCGACTATTACGATCCGATCGTTCTCCGAACTATTTCGGCTTTATTAAGTCCGTATGTCGGTCCGTATGCATATGGTTTCTCATTTGTCGTTCGTGGATGCCTCAATGCTTCCTTCATCGCGCCGGCCGGGTTACGTGATTCGTGCACCTTCACCGCATTGTTCACCGCGTCCCTCGGATGTGCGGGCCGGGATCCGTCCGTATCCGATATGATCCGATTATGATCCGATTATGTGATATTATGGGGATGGCGGCCGGGATGGCATTTGATCCGATTCGTCGTCCACCGCGTCCCGTACTACGAGGGCCGGGTTCGTTACCGCGTCCCTTATTAAAGGGCCGGGATCGTCCGTATGTGATTGGGATTTGATATCCGATTTGTACGTACGTATATGATTATGACTCGCATGCATGATTCGAAATGTTACGATTTGTACGTCCGATTTGGACTCGATTCCGTCCGTCATACGTTTGAGATACGGTTTTGTCCGAGAGTACGTCCGTCACACTTCCGTATCTCGATCCGCATTGTGCCTCCGTCGCCCGCATTTCCTAATTCGACATATTATGATTTGTTGTACGCTCGTAAGTCCGACTCCGCTACGAATCCGATTAAGTCGTCCGCTCTATTTCCGTACTTCCGTCCGTTACGATTTTATATATCGACTCGGTTATTTTCATTATGTATATATTTTCCGCTTTACATACTCGGTACACTTTCGCATCGACCCCCCGTTCTTCGGGGGCTGTGTTACATGCCCACAGGTACAGACGCGCCGCACGGTACGCCGCCAGCTTAGGGTATTAGTCTGCTGTTTGGAGAGCTCCCTTTGATCCGGAGCCGATACTTTTGGTATATATTTTCTGTTGTTCTTATGTTCTGTATATATGACTATTTGGGTACGGCGGGGCCCTGTCCCGTCTTCTGATTCTGTTCTGTATGTTAGAGGCCTGTAGATATGTTTGTGGGTTGTGGGTTATCACTGTCCGGGTAGGTACGTGCGTTATGTGACTTTGTCTGGTATAATAGCCCTAACGGCTTCTGTACAGGTTTCAGTATGTATATGTGTATATGTATGTTCGTGCGATGCACCTTATATCTGTATGGATTTATGTATGTTCAAATGGAATTAGCTATTTGGTATATCGGATCTGTTAGGTAGGTACGTATGGGTGTCCAAGTAGGACACCAGTCACGGCCCATGGGGTTGGGTCGTGACAAAAGTGGTATCAGAGCGGTCGGTTCTCGGAATGTCTGCAGGCCGTGTCTAGTAGAGTCTTGTTTATCGATGTGTTGGGCCCCACATCTATAAACAGGAGGCTACAGGACATCTAGGATGTTATGTTACCTTTTTTTTTGGAATCTTAGATCGTGCGATAGAGCTGTCTTGTTAGGATGGTTCCTCCCAACGAATTGCTGTGTCTACAGCAAGGCTCCGGAAAGAGCAATAGTGTCAGCATTTTGGGAAGTTGTTTCTGACCCTCTCTCTGCAGGTGATTGTAGATTGACAAAGGATGAAGAGGACAGTTTCTGACGAGGGGGATGGGGGTGCTAAGAAAGCCCCCAGGATGTCACCGGGGCCGAGTAGGCAGAGCCCCAGCTATTCGATTGAGACAGATCCTTCGGAGGATCCCACGGAGGACAGTTATGATACGGACCCGTCGGAGGACCCAGCTACTATTCCTCCAGAGTTTCTGGCCCCTGGAGTAGAGGATCCCGTGGAGGATGGCTACGACACAGATATCTCGGAGGATCTGGCGATGACCCCTCCAGAGCTTCTTACCTCCACGGAGGAGGATAGTTATGAGGCAGACCCATCGGAGCCTTCTTCTGGGACGACGGAGGAGGGGATTTTCAAGTATGCGCCAATTGTTACTGTAAGGGAGAACCCTGATAGCCCGGCCACCTCAGAGAGTGCTATGGATTTTTCCGGTTCCTTGTCCCCTGTGAGCCGGGATTTGTCTGATCATCCATACGATACCCCCTCCGATTCAGATGCGGGTGATAGCGGAGGCCAGGTAGGTAGGGAGCAGACAGACGAGGATGATGGTGGACACACCTCGCACGGTGGCTCCCCAGGTCAGACCCGAAATTGATTATTTTATAAGTATATGAGTTTCCTAGAAATTTCCTATGTGTGTATGATTTCTGTGAGATATTATTCGGTGACGATAAGTAGGACGACCGAGATGTCCCGCCATAAGTATAAATCTAGAACCCCGGGTGGAGGATAATTATGAGTACAAGTGGAAATAGATATTGAGGAATCCGGAAGGGGCAATATGGTAATTGTGTAGTTTGGACCGGGGTGGGACCCGCTACGAAAATTTCTGAAAAATTTATTAAGGCGCAGAATTGCCCTAAATTACGTGGCAAGGATCGTGTGGGGCATTTGACGCAGTAATATTACCGATAACGCACCAGAATGCATAGGAGTTTTGAAGTTAAGCGTGCTGAGACCAGAGCAATCCTGGGATGGGTGACCCCCCTGGGAAGTACGTCAAGAATTTTTCACAAATATGGATATGGAGACTAAATGAGAAATTGGGGCAACTTGAGTAGGATGACAAGGAAATCTCCGTAAGTCTCTGAAGTATAGTAAAGGTAGTTTGACTCTGACTGCGATTCTGTACGTTGTATTTCTGCGCCCCTGCTTTCGGTGAAGTTCTGTTTACCATAACCCTGTGCTTCTGGATCAGATTACGTTTCTGTTTAATATACCTCTCGTGCGTCCGACTCCGACCATGATTCCGTCCGATAAACTTCGGTACGTCCGATTCTCGATTTCAAATCGTCCGATAAATCTCCGTACATCCGACTCGATACGACTACGTCCGATATATTTACGTATGTCCGCTCGATTATAGATCCGTCCGACATACGTCCGTACATCCGATCGACCGTGAATCTGTCTGGTGTATGTGTCTATACGTCTGACTCTGATTTCGAAATCTGTCCGATAAATCTCAATATGTCTGACTCTGATTATAGATCCGTCTTATATACCTCGGTACGTCCGACTCTGATTTCGAGACCGCTTAAGATGACGTCAGATTATGATTCTGTCTGTTGCATTTTCGCGCTCCTGATTCCGGATATAACTTCGTCTGACGTTCGTTTGATTTTCTGGTTCTGGTTAAGATTCTGTCCGCCGTATATCCGACTTAAGACGGTACGAACAGCCCTAATACGGTGATATTGGAGAAAGACGGATGAAATTGGAAAATGAAGGCCTTTACAAGTTCTTCGATCAAGTGCAAGTATGTAAATGGCAAGTAGACCTCCCCGACTGATTTTGATCTACCATGAGGTTGAATTAACATTCGAGGACGAATGTTTTAAAGGGGGGAGGATGTTATATCCCGCCATTTTTTTGCATAATCGGAAAATTCGGAATAATTGTGATTTATGAGAAAGGAGGCCATGTTTGAATTTTTCTTAGTATGTGTATGCCGGTTATGGAAGTTTGGATGCTAGAATATTGGAGAAGGCTTAAGGGCAAAATTGGAATTTTGGAAATTTGTTTCGGGAATTACAAAACGAGATTTTAGTCAATTGGGCTCAAATGAAAAATGAAAAATGAGGCCCAAAGAAACAAGGGGTGGCCGGCCATGAATAGGCCCAAGTCCACCCAATTCATATTAAATTTCCATGTGCCTATCATGTGATAATTATACAAGAGATATATATTCATGGTCATCTCTAGAATTTTCAAGAGAAATCAAAAAAAAATCAAGAAAAAAGAAGAAAGAAGAGAGAAAACGGCCAAGAGAAAGAAAAGAAAGAAAAAGGAAAAAATTCTTGGAGCTAAATCCTTGATTCAAAAATTTATTCTCTCTGTGAGAATTATTACTAAGTGTAAGTTCTCTCCAAGTTGATACTAATTATTTTGGCAAGAGGACAACTTTTGGCAAGAAGAAGTTGAAGAGGAAAGGTAAGAATTAATTCATATTCTTATGTTATGAAGTTTGGTTTATGTTGTAATGTGTAGGAATGAAGGAAAAGTTATGGAAAATTTTGTGTGTGTAGAGTGTGGTGTATGTGTGTGCATGTTGGCCGTGTGTGTGTGTGTGGTTGGTGCATGAATTGGTGTTGAATTTTATGTTATATTTAGTTGTGTTTATGATGGAATTCATGTTGAAAATGAAAGTAGAATGAATTCATGTGAAGTTGGAAAAAATAGAATGTGGCCGTGGTGGTGTTTGGTATGAAATGAAATTGAATTAAATTATTTAGTATGTCAATTGTGTTGTTGAAGTCTTGTGATGAAGATGGAAGAATAATGGTTTAAGTTTATATGAAAAATTTTGTTATGTTGTTGTCGGAAAGTATATGAATTTATTATATATTATGTAATTGAGAAAAATGAAGTTGTAAGATGTATATGGTGATTGTTGTAAGTGAAATCCGAAAGATAAAATATGTCGTGAATATTTATGTTGAAATTTGGAGGTTTTGAATGGATTATGAAATTGGTGGAAAATTTGTATATCTTGTATATTTTGTGAATATTTCGTAAAATGATATGGAATGTTTCCGAAGTGATCTTGTTGGGTTGATGAATATGAAAATGTCAATGTTGGATTGAAAGTGTGAAGTAGAACCGAAATTATTGTGTTATGTTGGAAAAATGGCTAATTGTGCCATATTGCGTATTTTGTAATACTTGTTGTTGTTGTCGGATTGTTGGGTTGTTGTTGTTGATATATTAAGCCGAGCTACGTCTCGGGGGTATGGTATGTATAGGGGAAGTGTTGCCGAAATTTCGGTAGCCAAGTATAACCCCAAGATTGAAATGTTAGCTTGCATGAATAGTAACTGGTAAAGATGACCATTTGCAGTTTTTGGGCGAAACGGGAAGTGAGATTTGGGGAGCGTAAGGCGCAGTTCAGGTATGTAAAGCCTTGCCCTTTTATTCTTTGGCATGTTCTGAGTCTAACAGGCTTGAAACGAGCCTCGATGACACTTCTGCTTCTCACAATTTGAGATTGAAATTAGCGAAAAATCCTTCAATAAGATTGAATCAATTTCTCCTAAAATGACCTATAAGTATGCAACTTCCATAAATGGAGTCGAAACACCCTAAAATGATTATGGACGGCTCCCTCAGGTTTGTTATCCATACATTACGTACTTTTACTATGGTTGGGTCCGAGGTGGACCCACAAAACTCTGATACTCCCGGTATGACTCAAATCGATCTATTTCTGTCCGTTCTGCAAAAGTAACACTTGATTATGTTTCCGTCCGCCAACTAATGAGTATTATGACCATCTATCTGAATCTTGATATTAGTCTGACATCTGGAACGATTCTGGACACTCTGTTCTGATATAATCTGACTATTCTGATCTGATCTGTTCTCTGAACTATTTCAGCTTTATTAAGTCTGTATGTCGGTCTGTATGCATATGGTTTCTCATTTGTCTGTTCGTGGATGCCTCAATGCTTCCTTCACTGCGCCCGGGCCAGGTTCTGTGATTCGTGCACCTCCACCGCATTGTTCACCGCGTCCCTCGGATTGTGCGGGCCGGGATTTGTCGTATCCGATATGATCCGATTATGATCCGATTATGTGATATTATGGGGATGGCGGCCAGGATGGCATTTGATCCGATTTCCTCGTTCGTCCACCGCGTCCCGTACTACGAGGGCCGGGTTCGTTACCGCGTCCCTTATTAAAGGGCCGGGATCGTCCGTATGATGTGATTGGGATCGATATCCGATTTGTACGTCCGTATGTGATCATGACTCGCATGCATGATTCTCGTCCGCGCGCTTTGTACGTCCGATTTGGACTCGATTCCGTCATACGTTTGAGATCCGGTTTCCGTCCGAGAGTCCGTCCGTCACAGTACGTATCTCCGGCCGAGTGCCTCCGTCGACACCCTAATTCCGACATATTATGATTTGGTCCGTACACTCGTAAGTCCGACTCCGCTACGAATCCGATTCTGTCCGCTCTATTTCTGTACTTCCGTCTGTTACGATTTTACATATCTGACTCTGGTTATTTTAATTATGTATGTTATGTTTCCGCTTTACATACTCGGTACACTTTCGTACTGACCCCCTGTTCTTCGGGGGCTGTGTTACATGCCCACAGGTACAGACGCGCCGCACGGTACGCCGCCAGCTTAGGGTATTGGTCTGCTGTTTGGAGAGCTCCTTTTGATCCGGAGCTGATACTTTTGGTATATATTTTCTGTTGTCCATATGTTCTGTATATATGACTATTTGGGTACGGCGGGGCCCTGTCCCGTCTTCTGATTCTGTTCTGTATGTTAGAGGCCTGTAGATATGTTTGTGGGTTGTGGGTTATCACTGTCCGGGTAGGTACGTGCGTTATGTGTGGGCTATTAGAAGGGGTCCTGTCATCTCTTGTCTAGTACTCCAGTAGAGGCTCGTAGATACGCAGTGTGGGTAGTCTGGTCCCATGGCTTGTGTGTATATATATTATTTTGATAGCCAAAGATTTTGAATGCCCCGTTAGCCTCGTTTATAAGTGTACGGCTTCACACCCAAATGTGACTGCCGACACCTGCCTCAGACAACTTAGGACGAATCGTTTCCGGGAGCAGCTCACTTTTGTCACGACCCAAACCGATGAGCCGCGACAAGGCTCACCGCTACCGTCCAAGCACTCCTATGCCTCGCATTTACTTTCACCGACCGTCCCGCCCATACACCAGAATCGAGTCAGCATCGTTTCCCCGAACAATCAACATAAGAGACACTTCGCACTGGAACTCACGGCCAACACATATTTATAAACATAAATATCGATAGTACCCGCAAACAATATGGCAATGAAAGCACGCTATAAACTATCATACCCTACAAAAAAAAGAACTTCCCCGAAAACAAACTAAAAATATTATGAAACCCGAAAAAGTTCCATAGCGGGAATAAAAAAACGAACTACATCGCATAGGGATCAAACCGTATATACGCAATCCACATTGTCTAAGGCCTCTAAGAGTATAAAAAAAGCCTATTTCAAAGGATCTCCAAAAGACTGGGCTCGGAACACTGGACCTCACCCTGACTAAAGTCCTCCGGGGGATCACCAAGAGGGTCACGGGCATGAAACGCCCCCCCCGAAGAAAGGGGGTTAGTACGAATAGTGTCCGAGTATTAAGAGAAATCCTGTACATAAAATCTAAAACATTTGAGAAGTACAGTGGGCAAAATAAATTAACCTATATAAAAGAGACACTACTCCATAGAAATATCAAAAAGGCAGGGCGCACTTTCAATATTATATATAAACACCCAAAAACAACAGGCACCCCCTTCCCCCCTACATATACACTCAAAAAAAAAAGGGCCACCGTCCCCCCCCGTCAACCGTCCGTACATATACACAACAAGGGCCAAAACGTCCCCCCCCGCCCTACCGTACATATACGCATCACAACGGGGGCCACCCCCCCCTAAACACTTTGCCATACATATACACTACAAAAAGGAAATGCCACCCCTTTTCCAATATCCATTCATATAAAATCCAAACAAACCCGCTCCCCCCTGTGCCATACATATACACATCATAACAAACCAGGTGCCCCCCGGGAAATGTGCATATATACACACAACAAAGGCCCGGCGTCCCCCCTTTTTTGGTTATATATTGAAGAATGAAAAGGTGAAAATTTAATCAAAATGAAATAATGAACTCGTAATGTCAAAAAATCCCCTATACATATATTATACTCATGGCGTGCATGGAGTTCAAAAAAAAACTATCGCTCTATCCCCCCGAAGGAGCAATATATGGGGATCAACAACAATGAAATAAATTGAAAAAGCATGAAATACTTAACATTTTCACAACGTTGAAATCATATTTAAGACCTTTAAGCATAAAATCATCCTCTCATAATCCTTATAAAAAATTCTATTTTTAACATCATCAAAAGCTTTAAGGTAAACTTCAGCTTTTGAAATCAAGGAGGTTTGAAAACACTTATGGAATCATACCATAGGAAACATGCCTTTAAAAAAAGGAGAGCCTTAACATACCTTTCTCCCTTAGTCGTTCCGTTCTCCTTCCAAGCTCGTAAATCTACATATAAACCATTCATCTATTATTAGGCTCAATGTCATTCTCTTAACCTTTAATTTAATTCCTTTTAAAAACGCCATTTCGGGGGAACCTCCTTTTTTTATGCCCGCCCAAAAACACAATCCAAAACCAACAAAAACAAAAACAATACCAACATCAAAAAATATTATCAACCCCAATAGGCTCCATAAAACAACCGTTGTTTTCCAAATTTCATAATAAAATTAATCCAAATTTTTTAACGACTTTGTCTCCGAGAATGCCCAAAATAATCCAAAAAAAGAAAGATTCATGCCTCTTTTTCTTGTTAAAACAATAATATCCTCAAATCACGTAAAATCCATCGCAAAACAATACTAGAATCGAAACCCTCGTTCCCGGCCCAAACTACTACTCCCTCTTGAAAATTGTCACTTTTTTTTTTTCTCTCTCTCTTCAATTTCGGTTTTTTTTGGGAAAAAACGGATTACAAATGGGGTTTTACCCTTTTATAAAAGGGAAACGGGCCGGGGTCCTTTAGATTTTATTGTAGGAGTTGGGGGTTTTTTTAACTTTCCTCTATCGGCTAAACTTGTAACGTCCATAATTCTCTACTCCGATGCTTATCGGGGCGGTTTGTTCGTTGGAAACTAGACTCACGAAATTTATTGTGGCTTTTTTTTAACTTTAAAAAACTTCATATGCTAAGAGATATTCATCCCTCGGGACCAAAATTTTCACACAAAACATTCCCACCTTTTCCCAAAAATATCTACTCCCTTCTTCCCTACCTTTTAAAACCCCATACCTTATATACATGATATTTATATTTAAAAATTCTTTATAATGTTCATGTCCCGTTTCCCAAAGGGTTTCCCTTCCCGGTTATTAAGATCGTAATTCATCCTTTCTTCCTTTTCCTTTCCATGGCTTGTACCTTCCAAAAAATCATGGAAATTTTCCGTACACCATTAATATGGTGAATCAGCAGATCATGCTCCAGAATCAAGGTGTAACACACCCCCCGGAACATTGTCCTCGAATGTTGAAATCCTTCGCCTTTATTAGCTTAAAAGGGTTTTGTCCTTTTAAATTTCCCCATCTCCCTGCTCTTATACTATGGGGTCATTAGTATTCTTTCATATTGTTATATGGGATTTGCCCTTTTGGGAAAAATTTTGGGAAAAATTTTCGCTTGTAAGAAATAAGGCCATATTTGGATTTTTCTTAAAAGTGTGAGGGTTTTTGGAAGTTTGAATGCGAAAACACCGGAAAGGCCTAAGGGCAAAATTGGAATTTTGGAAATATGTTTGGGAATTTAAGGGAAAATTTAGTGAAATTGGGGGCAAAAAAAAAAAGAAAAATGACCCAAAGGGGGGGCCAAAAGGGCCCTTTGGGCCCCAACCCATGTTTTAATTAATTTTTGCCATGTGCTAAATATGTATATAAGTGGTTTCTTCTTTTGCTTCAAAGAACAAAAGAAAAATCAAAGGAAAAAAAGATGAGGTTTGGATGGAGAGAAAAAAGAAAGAAAGAAAGAAAGAAAAAAAAATTTGGGGCCTTGGTTTTTTATTCAAAAGTTCTTCTTGAATTCTTTATAAATTCGAAGTGCTTTCAACATGGTATAATTATTTTGCGAAAAACCCCGTTTCGGAAATTGGAATTTCAAAGAAAGGTAAGAATTTGACCCTTTTTTGTTGGAAAATTATATATGTGTTGTAGCTATGTAGAGTACATGAGAATCATGGAAGTTTGTCATAGATGGCCGTGTGGTGTGTGGTTGTGATGTACCGTGGGTGCATGCATGTTGTATGTTAGGTGGTTGAATTTTGTGTTGTGATGATGCTTTGACATGAATAAAGGTTTAATGGTTTAAGTTGGTACTAGAAATGGTTATGAGGAATTTGAGATTTTTATGTAATTTTATGAAACTTTATGTAATTATGGAAATGGAATTGTAAAATAAATCATGGTTGTTGTTAATGAATTGGAAGATAAAAATGTGTTATGGAAACTTATATTGAAAAATTGGAAGTTTTGGGGTGAATTATGGTTTGGGGGAAGTTTGATATTTTTTGAAATAACGAAATTTAAATTTTGTTTGAATAACCTTAGTTGGTAAATGAATGTGAAAATAATATATTAATTTGATTTTTGAAGTTTGGGGTGAAAAGTGTCATTGTTGGGGAAAAAAAGGGCTACTTATGTTATAGTGCGTTTCATGATAATTGTGATTTTTTCTTTGGCCTTTTTTATGTTTGTTGGGGTTTTTGTTGATTGTTTTGCGGTTAATCTCGGGGTGTCGTTTTTTGGGAAGTCGCCGAAATTTCGGTGCCCAAAAAGAAAAAAATTGAAATGTTGACTTGCATGAAAAGTAATT
>NW_026725111.1:0-5866 GCF_029784015.1 Lycium ferocissimum
GCTACCCCGATGGATCTCACGAACCATTTTCTTTCCTTCTTCGATGGCACGTCCGTCAAGCTACCTATATAGACTTACTACCGAGTGCATCTACTACAACATTGGCTTTCCCAGATGATATAAATATCGACATCGCCGTCTTTTCAAAGCTTCTAGCCACCTCTCACTCGCCGCAAGTTCTACCCTCCTTCGCTAAAGATATATCTGAGGCTCTTGTGATCCGTATAAATATCAACATGAACGCCATATAGATAGTGTTTCCATATCTTCAAAAGCATGAATTACCGGTCGCTAGCTCTGGATCATGAGTAGGATAATTCCTTTCGTGCTTTCGAGTCACGGAGCCGGGGGTTATAACTCTCGTCATGCTACATTAATACACAACTCAGCCCAACACCGGAAGCATCACAATATATGACATAGCCATCTCGTCCCTCGGGGAAGAGTCGGGACCGGAGCCGTAGTCAACTTTTCTTTCGACAATCGGAAGCTCGGTTATAAGCATCGGTCGGTCCCGCCGGAACTTAGTCGCCTTTCCGAGTCGACCTCGTTAAAGAAGTGCGCTGAAATCGAAGCAAACTTCTCCACAAATCTCCTGTTATCGCTAGTCCCGTAAAACTACGTACCGTAGGTGTCGTGGGTTCAGTGCCAATTCTTCTGACCTCGATCTTTCTATGTATCCACCCCGACGCCATCGACCCAATAATATGCCCCAAGAACGCCATCAAGTCAAATCCGTAATTCACGTTTAAGCAGAACTTAGCATACAATTTCTAGTCTTTTGAAGTACCCCCAGCTCGACCGCCACTGGATGCTTCCTTCTTCTTCGATCGTGAATAAACTAGAATATCATCATCAGAATACAATCACGAACATATCCGAGAACGGCTTGAATACTCGGTTCATCGTATCCATAAACACCTTTGGAGCATTAGGTATTGCACCAAGACATCACCGAACTCGTACAATGCCCAATATCGGGTCTAAATGTCGTCTTTGGAATATCTCCGCCTCTCTCACCCGCACCGGGTGATAGCTCGAACGTGTGTCTATCTTCGAGAAACACTCTAAAGCACCTACTTAATCGGTCAAACAAATCATCAATCCTGGGGAGGGGATATTTATTCTTTATGGTTACCTTATTCGAGTTTGCTATAATCGATACACATCCGCGGCGACCCGTATTTTTTCTCACGAACAATGCCTACGCTCCCCAAGGTGATATGCTGGCCTAATGAAGCTCCTTCTCTAATAAATCCCTCGGTGCTCCTTGATTCTTAATTCTGCCGGGTGCCCGTGCAGCGAGGAATAGATATAGGTCGAGTATCCGGGGTACATCACAAAAGATAACATCCGGCGTAACAAGTATAACAAAACGCGCGACGACAATGTGTGAGCCTACCGGGACTCGGCATGTAAGGATATAACGAATGCACAAACGGAGTCGTGAGGAACCATATGCATAAAATCATTATCATAGACTCGACAGATAAGTAAAATGATCATACTTAAAATCGGGATATTAGTCGTATCATATTTTGTCGGGAAGTCGTCGAGTACAAAAGAAGAGGTCGCGGGGCCCACGGACGGGTGTTGACCCGAGGTCGGGCCCGCCTATGAAAAACATACTTATCATACATCATACAATCACCTACGAGCATATCGAGGCAATCCGATCCTTTCGTGAAAGATACGAGCGTTCGTAGTTACGAACTTTTAAAAGCCAAACTTTTTGTACAAAAGTTGAAAATCAAATATTTCAAAGGCATAAAGGCCAATATTTCATCATACCAACATACGAATTTCCAAGAAACGAATAGGAGTCATAAACATGCTCGGATTGCAGAATAGAATTTTCTCGAGGCTCGTGTCATAGCCTATTTGTAACTAAGGCATGCCAAAGAAGAAAGAATGGAGCTTTACATACCTCGTACACACTCAACGCTAGCTCAAACTCAAGATAAATCCAACCTACGTCTCGGGTGCCCAAGGTCTACAAACAAGTCATAATATGCCAAACATTAGCTAGAGACATTTGGGCATTTAATTCCAATTTAGCCCTTAATTCTACGAAATTTGGGCAGCATTTCCCCGTAATTAGGCCAACCCCGAGAATTTAACTCGGCCAAATCAACAACAACAACAACAACAACAACCAACCTAGCAACATTAATAATCAATCCGAAAGGTAATACAACATTAATAACTCTCTTTTCCATCATTCAACAACATTCATAAATCCAATTCAACGGCTTACCTTCAAGCCAACATCGACGCTTATACATTCAAATACTAACCCGAACCCATACCAACAATATTTAAAGACATTCCAATCAATTCATACAACATTTCAAACAATCCAAAAATTGTTCCAATCTACCCGAAAACAGCCCCCAAACCCGAGACACCCCTATAACATATTCCCATTTTCAAACCATGATTTGCCAACAATTCACATTCTAACAATATCATTCTCATAATTATGCAAGTTACATTAAATGTACAATAACCTCCAAATCAGCCCATACATTTACAACATCAATCTTGAGTCATTAAAAGCTCATTTCCAACATAGAATTCATTACGACAACCACTAAAACACTAAGCGATATTAATTCATTTCTTGTCATATAACATGACCCATTTTCGGCCAACATACCAACATGCACATATTGATAATTCTCACTCATTTCTTCACACTACAACAATTAACATACTACATAGAACTTAATTCATCACTTAAACACAACACAACACACACACACACCTCACACTGACTATATGCACACAACTCACCTTTCCAACATGCCATATTTCATGATTTTCATCCATTTTAACATACTACAACATACATACAACCTTTATAACACATAAAACATGATCAAATCTTACCTTTCTTCTTTCAACTCCACACTAAGCTAGGGTTTCCAAGGATGAAAACAACGGGTGATTGGATGACCCGAACAACGCTTCCACGCTACTTAGGGACCTCAAATTAGTGGTTTAGCATCAAGGAATTATTTTTGTGAAGGCTCAATTTGATCTTCAATTTTTTTTGTTCTTGGCCGAGAGTCACCTTTGTTCTTCAACTTCTTGATATTTTTCTAAGTGTTGGATGATGAAAATGAGTTCGGTAGTCATCTTTTGAACTAATGCAAGACTTATACAAGTGTCCCCTTGGCCCACACAAGTGTTGGACCAATTAAAATTGTCCACAAATTGTGTGGGCCAAATCCCACACTACACGGCCAAGACAAGGAAAATGTGTATGATTTCCAACTTCCATTAATTCCAATTTTGGTCCCAAATTTTCCTAAGTGTTCCATGCAAACAAATTCATGAACAACTTATGTCTCAAAATAAAATCAAAGGTCAAAAGGTCTCGACTTGTATCCCGGAATGGTTTTGTCCCTAACTTATCATAGTTAATCCGGATTATTCCAATGTACAAAAATGCGGGATATAACATCCTTCCCCCCTTTAGAACATTCGTCCTCGAATGTTAGATCAACCTTACGGGTCATACAAACAATTTGGGGGAGTTTCTATCAAACAACATAGTCAAGTAGAGAATTTGGATTTGTAGGTACCTAAACAAGTGAGGATACTTCTTCTTCATCGCTCCTCACCTTCCTGTGTCATTTCCTCGTTATTATTCCGCCACAAAGACACTTTAAGCCTACATCTTTATTCCGCAACTTTTCTTACCGACGATCCAATATGGCTATAGGCTGCTCCTCATAAGATAGCTCTTCTGTGACCTGAATATCATCTACAGAAATATTCTGGAGGGGTCACCAATACATTTGCGAAGCATAGAAACATGGAATACCGATGTATCGCTCCCGAACCGCCTTAGCACATCTAACTCATAGGCAACCTTACCTATTTTACGAATGATCCGATAAGGCCCAATATATCTCGGAATGGAGTCGTTGAAAATGTTTTAAACTATATTTGTTTACTCACGATTCCGTTCATGCATTCTGTGGTTATGATGTTATGATGTGTATTCCGGATTATGATGTGTCCGGTTCGCCGAACCCCTTTTTGGCCGGGAACCGTGTATGTATTATGGTGTTATGGCGTGTCCGGTACGCCGAGCCCCTTTCGGCCGGGTACTGTGTATATATGTTACGTTATATGTTATATGTATGGATTCTGGAATATGATCTGTTTGTATCAGAGCCGGTGGTGGGGCAAACCCAATGGTGGGGCAAACCCAGTGGTGGGGCAAACCCAATGGTGGGGCAAACCCAATGATGAGGCAAAATTTCACATTGGTTTAGGCAAATCCCACATTGGTTTAGGCAAATCCCACACTGGTTTAGGCGAATCCCACATTGGTTTAGGCAAATCCCACATCGGTTACTGGCATCTCATATGACCGGTCATGATGTTATGATGCGCTACGGTATGTTTATGATTATGATATTATATATGGATCGGTCCGTACGTTCCTCGGCATTATTATATTATTTATGGATCGGGCCGTACGTTCCTCGGCAGATTCTGCCACAGAATATACATGATGTGTTTGATTTTCCGTATGTATGAGATGTAAATGTTTTTCAAAAGAAAGCGAAGCATTTTGGTATTCCGATTATCATATTTGTCTTCCGTCTCTTCTTATGATTTGTATGTCGATGCAAGCACCTTGGGTATTCTCGTTATCGTGCTCACGTTCTGTACTCCTTATTCGGTTATGACTTCATTTTCTGTATGCCATGCTTTACATGCTCAGTACATATTCCGTACTGAACCCCTTTTCTTCGGGGGCTGCGTTTCATGCCGCGTAGGTACCCATAGATGAGTAGGTGATGTTAGCAAGATTGGCGAGCTCCATTTCCTCCGCAGTGTCGCCGATGTCGAATGCTTTGTATGGTATCCGGAGTTAAGTTAGAGACTTTTGGTGCATGCGTGTGTGTGATATGTCGATATGGAGCGAGTCGCGTAAGCCGATGTATTATTATGCATTATGCCGCGTATTTGTTTTGTAATCGGCTATGTAAGCCGATATATCAGTACGCATTATGTTACAGATTCGTTATGACTACAGATTTTATTTGATTTGAAAAAGACGAAAAGTATGACGTTCTTTGAAAATTTTCCTTCTGCTTTTTGACACGTTTTGCGGGCCCGTGATGATTATGTGTGTTACGAAACCGCGGGCTCGCTCGGCCCTAGGTAAGGGTCGGGTGCCCATCACACCCTATCGGATTAAGGGTGTGACATTTAGACTCAGAGATACGTATCAAACCATATGAAATAGCTTATGGAAATTAAGGGCATAATCGTCTTTACAAACCCGATAGAAAAGTAAGTAGTTGGCGCTCGAGGGTTAAGACGATAGTCACATTGGATTTCAACGGTCGTTAGTATGACACAAAGGAAAGTCTCGGGGCCGACGGACGAGTATCAAACCAATCCAAGTCCATCTATGAAAGTCGGAGACCTTATTCATTATGGAATCTCCTACGAACGTTTCGAGGCGATCCGAGCTCGTCTATGAAAGTTACGGTTGTTCGTAGTTACGGAATATTTTAAAAACAACATTCTTTATGCAAAATTTGAAATCCAACTATACAAAAGACTTAAGAACCATAGTTTGACAATATCAAGAACATTAACATCCGAAGGGAACAAGAATCGTATATGACTTGGGATCTTAAGAATGGAGTTACCGAGACTCGTGTTCTAGCCTACAAACAACCGTGACATGCCAAAAGAAAGAAAGGGGTAAGCTTCACATACCTCGTCCGCTTCTAGATTAAACCAAACTTACGTCTTGGCTTCTCAAAAATATACAATAACATCATTAGACGCCCAACATTAGTCGTAAGCTCTTAGAAATCCAATTCTAAAC
>NW_026725112.1:0-8560 GCF_029784015.1 Lycium ferocissimum
ATAGAAGCATGGGTTAGATATTAGGATCGACATGCTCTTGAGGGTATTTTAGTAATTTAAGATGAAAAACAGACAATACGTGGCTCCAATCTACAAATTAGGTGTTCTTTCAAGAATCAGCTCATTAATTTGCCCTTCAATCAACCTCTCAAATCCTCTACATTTGGCTAGACTTGCCTTTAGTTTATTACCCAATTGTAGTTTGGCCATTAGCTTTTATTTACGTCTAGATTTTGCATTTGCTCTTTATTTTTGGCATCTATTATACGTATGAGTTGTCTTTGAGTTATTCTTTTCTTTTCTTGCCTTTGTTTTATTCATTTCTTAGTGATGGACTTTGACAAAAAATGTGTTGGTTTTCACACTTTTTTCTCTTAGTACTAGACGTCCTAGGCCCGTGCTGCGCACGGACCCAACACTTTAAATTACAGTGCATCTATGTGTATGTAATTGTCTTTGAATAGTGATTATATATATATAGACTATATATTATGTTCAAAACACGATTAATATAACATTGTAATTTGTGCTCCGTATCTAAAATTTTATTATATTGATGTTTGCTACGAATACAAACTCGGCAAATTTATTAATATTTTTTAAAAGAGAAGACTTGTTTAAAAGGAAACTATTTTCCTCTCTTTGAAATAAAACAATAGCAATATTTAAGCATCGTTGATATTTTCAATTTTAATTCGATTAATTTAAAGGTGTAAAATACTTATTATTTTTTATCAAATTTTGATTTGGATAATTCTAATTCAAATTATTAAATTAATTTTACATGTTTAAAACGAAACAAAATAGAAATTGATTTTCTATTTAAATGATGAAATACTATTTTTAATTTTTGATAAATATTCTCGGTTTAGCTCATTTTACTTGTCATGTTGTCTTTTGCATGGTTTTTTAAGAAAACGTCGATTAGAATTATAATTTGACTAATTTACTTTATTCATTATTTGATGTCTATTTGATTTTTTTTACGACATTAATCTCTTTTCACATTATTATATCTTATTTTAAAATATAAATATTTTAAGTATATTTATTTTAGTGAACATAACAAATAAATGACATGGCGGAATAGCAAATACAACGAGTTTAATATTTAGATTAGATCTGCTAATATAAAAAAAACCGTATGGTTTATTTAACTTAACTTTTTTGAAGAAAAGCGGTTTCATTCCCCAACTAATGGATTGATACGCGCGTGCAATGAATCCATCATTATTGACTTAATGAGATACTTTGGAAATTAGTGTTTACTACGAAAACAAAGTCCTTTTTTTTTGGACATTATTTTTTTTTTAATATGGGGTTCACTTTTTTTTTTTTTGATATTCTTGATTTTTTGTTAATATGAGTCAATTTTTTATATTCTTGGTGTTGTTTAGTATAGGGCCCCCCTTTTGGACATAATTAGTTTGCACTATTTTTATGCATATAATATATATATATATATATATATATATATATATATATATATATATATATATATACACACACACTATGTTCAAAACACGATTAATATAACATTGTAATTTGTGCTCCGTATCTAAAACTTTATTATATTAGTGTTTTACTACGAATACAAAATCACGCACGTTTTTTTTTACATTGTTTGTTTTTTAATATGGGATTCACTTTTTTTTTTTATATTGCTTGATTTTATTAATATGGGATCTACTTTTTTTTTCCCCGTGAGTTTGGAGATAGTGGGTTCCACCTTTTTTACTTTATTTTTTTTAATGTTCAAAACACGATTAATATAACATTGTAGTTTGTGATCCGTATATAAAACTTTATTATATTAGTGTTTGTTACGAATACAAAATTTGCACCTTTTTTTGACGTTGTTTGTTTTTTAATATAGGATTTGATTTTTTTTTTATGTTGCTTGATTTTGTTAATATAGGGTCCACTTTTTTTTCGTGAGTTTGGAGACGGTGGGTTGCACTTTTTTTTACCTTTTTTTTTTTTTTTTTTTAATATTGGTTGGTTTCAGTGTTTAATATGTGGGCCCACAACTAAATTGTAGTTTATGTTCCGTATCTAAAACTTTATTATATTAGTGTTTGCTACGAATACAAAATACGCACGTTTTTTTGACATTGTTTATTTTTTAATATTGGTTGGTTTGTGTTTAATATGGGGACCTAATTTTTTTTTTTTTTAAAATATTAGTTGATTTGTGTTTAATAATATGTGGGCCCACAATTTTTTTTTTATATTTTTTTAATATTGGTTGGTTTGTGTTTAATATGGGGACTTAATTTTTTTTTTTTAAATATTACTTGATTTGTGTTTAATAATATGTGGGCCCCAAAAAAAATTAATATTGATTGGTTTGTGTTTAATATGGGGACCTAATTTTTTTTTTTAAAATATTAGTTGATTTGTGTTTAATAATATGTGGGCTCACAAATTTTTTTTTGGGGCCCACAGACGGACGACCAAAAAGTGCACCAAAGTGGTGCTTCTATATAGTAGTAAAGTAATATTATTTAGGCATATTAAACACTAGTGAATTTGATAATGACTTGCCGCATAATAATAAATTTAGAATGATCTTTTTATAAATTAAGTGGAGATAGAAAAATAAGTTTTTTCTTTGCTTAGCCCCGAGACATGTTTTACCAAATTAAAATTAAAAAAAAAAAAAGGAGTTCTCACAATGAGTTAAGACCCTAGAAATTGATCAAAAGGAAAAATAATTAGTGTTTTAGATTGAGGAACCAATGCAATTTTATACACAAATGTCATTCATTCATGAAAAGAAAGTCATTATTATATAAAAAACTGGAGATTGAATAAGCAATACGAAAGTATTTGTAGATGTTAATTAAATTACATATACATTTAAAGAAATTGCGAATAATCTAACTCCGATACCCTTATTATTTTATATAAACATTTCATAGTCAACAATTTAAACTCATGGAGGAAGATCCTAATTTTCCAAGAACGTCCATAATAATTCTTGAATAAATTAAATTCTAATAATGTCAAATGGCTATAATTTTCGTCGGGAAAAATAAAATGCTAGATTTGAAGGATAATCCGTTTAGACAAATATACATCGTTTTTCAAAGAATGAAACATTAATGGAGCATAAATAATATATTTTATATCAAATAACATAACCAACAACTAAACCTATTTACTTGCCTAAAATTTTCAACCAATAAATACAAAAGAAATGATGAATAAGTTTTAGTGTCATGCTATTGCACACTAAACGTTAAAGTAACAAACATGTAGTTTTACTTTTGCTATAAGAAGAAGATAGAACCCTCAAAAGAATGTGGTGCAGCGGATGAGGTTCTTTCTTTCATAACTAAACGTTTCGGGTTCGAGCCCTGTGTATATATAAAAAAATCCTTGGTAGGGAGACTGGATACAATCGGGTCACCGGATAGGAAAACCCAAAAAAAATAAAAAATAAAAAAGATAGGAAGTTATTTGCAAAAAAATCTATAAAAGTCCTCCCGCTTAATTTTTCTTTAGTATTATCCACCTGCAAGTAATTTTTTCTAGCACATGCACATCATTATTAAAGAAGTAAACGTTATTATTTCAAATTCCCTGAATTCATAAATATAGAGCTCAATATTATTATAGCAATGTTAAAGTCTCTAGCAGCAAAAGAAATAAATATTTCAAGGCTTTCAACAAAAACATACTTCCAAAATCAAAAGTACCACATTATAATAAAACTTAAAAAAAAAAAATCTTTAATGATACTATCTATAAATCTCTCACATATAGTTCTTGAATACAGGGTGACATCAAGAGTTTAATGAGTGAAAAGAAACGATTATAAAAAAAATAAATCATGGTTAATTATCAATTTTATTTTTCTATTAATATTCTATTATTTTGCACAAGCTACAACAATTGACCATAATTCACAATAAGCAATCATTCAATGGTTCTCTTCTTTCAAACTATGCATCACCTAAAATATTACTTTATACACAAAAACTCTACTGCTTGAAAATTTAGGAAGAAATAAGAAAGGAAAAATAAAAACAAAAACCGAGGAGAAATAAGAAACAAATTGCTCTTCTCAAAAAGTTATGGTTGATGCATCAAATATCACCAAGCTGCAAAAAGAAAAATCTAAAGTCAATAAAACGTGAAAATTGTTATAAACAAAAAAGGGTAAAAGAATTATCACAAACTAGCAGAAAGCCTAACAAACATCCAAAGCACAATTGATATTACAATTATAAACATTTGTAGTTGAAAGAGAGGAGGAGCATTATCCACCCAAAAAAAAGGACAGGAGGAGCAAGTAGACTACTCCGGCACCAAAATACCTTTTGTTGACGGGGAATGAATATTTAATTGTTGAATGGAATTGGAAGGTCATAACTCATGTTAGACAAACAAATAAATGATATTTTTTTTTTCAACCATAAGACAAACAAATAAATGTCATTATTACATATTAATTTTTTTTTAAAAAATATTTATGGAGGAAAGAGACTTTTTTAATTTTTATAATATTTAAATGCTAAACAAGGATGGAGGGGGAAAAAAAAATTCAAAAAAAAAAGGAGAAAAGATAAATGTCAATGGGGTCGCCACATAGGACACCTAGCTTTATATTATATATAGATTAGTAGTTCAGTTATTATTTAGTCTTTTTAGCTTTACTTTCAGAGAAATGTTTTAGGGAAAAAGGCTGCAACGATGTCGAATAAGAAGGGAGTAAAAAGGATCACTCCTCTGAGAGAATACATGTCGAAGAACATATGTCCTTCGATAGGAGGTATGCGTTTCCAGGCCTTTTTTCTTCTCTAACAGATTTGTTTCTCAAGGGAGCATAATGTGCTTCAAAATCAGGATGTCAATGACTTGATTGGATCTTATGGCGGCCTTTTAGTGGCAATTAATTAGGGGCAATATGATAATTGCCACTAATTTGCTTAATGAAGTCAAATATTAAGAGCAATTTAACATTAAATACCACTCCTCTTGTCCGAGACGACAACTCTTCGCCGCCATCTCTATCTCTGGAGAACTCACTGACTTTCTTCTCCATTTTCTGTCCTCCCTCTCGTTCTCGATGCAATTGTTAGGGTTTGTATTCTCACAGAGATAGAAAATGAAGCTCCAAAGAATTGCTCTACTGAGCCTGCTAAGGTGTTCGGTGTCATATTCTGTATTCATGTTAATCGAGCATTTTGGCGGCTAATCTGTTTCTGAAAATGCCACTGAGACTACTTGTTACATTAGAGAATAACTTCTTAAGAAATAAATTACTCCTAGAATATTAGTTGTGGAAGCTTTAGTGTATTAAGCACATGTTGCTATAGTGTATTCACTTTCACACCGTTGTAAAGTTAATTACTAATGATTATGTACTTTGACAACTTTCGTGTAAACCTTATGATATCATCTATGAAAGAGTACTTAATTGTTGTCTTTAGGATTATGGAAGATCCTTTTTTAAACATTTTTTTTTATGTCTTTTATTGCAACAGGCTGATGATATATCTGGTTTTCATGCCAACGCACACATCTCTGTTGTTATTAGATGTCAATTGTGCGATGAAATTACTGGGGACCCCCTATACAGGTTACACTGATTTGTTTTTCAAGTTGTTTAACAGGAAATTCGATCCTTTTAAGTTATTGAACTTCGTTTGACAGGAAATTTGGACATGCTTTATGGATATTGTTAATGCTTCCAACAGCTATGCAACTTGCGGGATATCAGTTGGTGAGTTTTGGTAAGGTGCCAATCTAGAAAATTTAGCATTATTGATGAATCAGTTTTGTTTCATGTTTGATTAAGTATACTTCTAATATGCAGAAAATTAGCTCATCTTAAATATGACATAGCTGAAACTTTTCTTTTGAATTTAAATATTCGTGCAGAATGAAACTGCGGATGAAGTGAAAAAAAAAAATCGTGACCACATTTAGTGAAGCTGAAGTGCCTTCTGAGGACGTTGTTGGTAAGTACCTAAAGCCCTAAGCTACCAATTAATTAGAGAAAGAAAAAGAAGAGTTTGGTTATGGAGACAATTTGAATTGGTTTTAAAATTTGAAGTGGTAATTCTAAATTGGAAGGTTGTGATAAACTCCAGAGCACTCTGTCAAACGACACTCTTTGTTGGCGAACTTCGTCAGGTTTCAATATTTACTTTATCTCTAGGAGTAGTCTGCCTTTATCTATTTTTTTGATGTTTCTTTCAAAGAGTTCCCAGAAGTGAGTGTTTTGTGATCATTTTGTATTTTTCCTTTTTGTGAGTTCAAGGATTAATTCTCACTTTTGTTTCTGATATTATATTTATAGCAAGACTACAATGAAATATTTGGAGGTTGGAAGGCAAAGCTAATCGGGAGTTCATTTGGTGAACACAGGTTAGGTTTGTTCATTGCCAAGAAGAAGTGATTGTCAAAATACAGGATGTATCTGATTTTCTTTTACGTTTGTGAAACCGATGTACTTGTATGTTGTTCTGTTGGCCTTGTAATATGAATATTTTTATATCTTTAGGATGTATTATAATTAACTGCTAGATTGAATATTTATATATAAAGTTTTCTTTTGCTTCTGTCATCTTGGAGGGATCCCTTCTGAAAAGGGCTTTAATCATATATTAATTTAATTGACACTAAAATAGGTCATCTTTACAGGCAATTATTGCATCTTTACCGGCAATAAGAAAAGCCACAAAATACGTTTGACATTACATTTCTAAGGGCAACTTTACCGGCAATTATTATTCTTTGTTAAAAGTAATTACTTTTAGCGGCAATAATACGGGTCTTTACCAGCACTCATCATAAATGCAGCCTTTAGTGACCTTGGATCCAATGGCATTTAATCAATTGCCGGTAAATGTTATAACCGCAATAAATATTGCCGCTAAAGGGAAATGTATTGCCACTAAAACCTTCTTTTGGTGTAGTGTGTGGCAAAAAGAAGAAATTTAGAGAGACATCTGCATGAATTAGCTCGATAGAGGAGCGGTGGTTTGTAGAAAGTTGACTGTTTACCTCTAATCACTGAGATAATCAATGGTTGAATAATGCCCATGGAGTTTCATCTTTTTCACTTGCATTCATATGTGAACTTTGATATATAATCATTGCATTGCTATTGTTCTAACTAATCTGACATAAAACCTAAAGTCAATGTGTGGTGAGTTGTTGTAATTTGTTTGAAATTTCGCTGACAACAACTGTAAAGAGATATAGGTGATTTTTAAGCTACTATCTTATATTTCCTCTAAATTAAGTGATTCATAGGATCAATAGCTTTAGCCTATTGCTCATTCTTAGAGTTGCTTCTGGTCATGCCATCTGTTTAGAGGCAAATATCACGTTATAAATACTCGAGTTTTTGTAGCATGCTAAGTTTCAATTAAGTAGGATTATTAAATGTGAAGTTGTGCTTTTGATAAATAGGTATGGCTGAAGTGATATACGTATGAGTTGTCTTTGAGTTATTCTTTTCTTTTCCTGCCTTTTTTTTATTCATTTCTTAGTGATGGACTTTGACAAATATGTGTTGGTTTTCACACTTTTTCTCTTGGTATATTATTTAGGCATAAACATTAGTAGTTCAGTTATTATTTAGTCTTTTTAGCTTTACTTTCAGAGAAATGTTTAAGGGAAAAAGGCTGCAATGATGTCGAATAAGAAGGAAGTAAAAAGGATCACTCCTGAAAGAATACATGTCGAAGAACATATGTCCTTAGATAGGAGGTATAGGTTTCCAGACCTTTTTGTTTAAAATGCAGATTTTAGCTGAATAGGTATTAGCTTATTTCCACATTCACATGGATATGGTGAAAACTAATGCAAAAGGAAAATGCCTTCTAGAAGAGTAAGCTATTTCAAGAAACCAATATCAACTATGCGCTGTCTCTAAATTTTTTTCATGTATTCATGCCGTGTTGTATTTTTTCCTCTCATAGTTCATATTTCCCCTGACTGACAGATTTGTTTCTTAAGGGAGCATAATGTGCTTCAAAATCAGGATGTCAATGACTTGATTGGATCTTATGTGGCAAAAAGAAGAAATTTAGAGAGACATCTGCATGAATGGCATACTCTATTGTAAATCTGCTAGCATTCCTCCGTGTTATAAGGTAAAACACATTTCTATTCTTTAATTTTTTTTTAATTCTACTTCTGGCTGAAAGAAGAGTTAGTCAAATTAGCTCGATAGAGGAGCGGTGGTTTGTAGAAAGTTGACTGTTTATCTCTAATCACTTAGATAAACAATGGTTGAATAATGCCCATGGATTTTCATCTTTTTCACTTGCATTCATATGTGAAGTTTGATATATAATCATTTGCATTGCTATTGTTCTAACTAATCTGCCATAAAACCTAAAGTCAATGTGTGCTGAATTGTTGTAATTTGTTTGAAATTCCGCTGACAACAACTGTAAAGATATATAGGTGTTTTTTAATCCACTATCTTATATTTCCTCCAAATTAAGTGATTCATAGGATTAATATCTTTAGCCTATTGCTCATTCTTAGAGTTGCTTCTGGTCATGCCATCAGTTTAGAGGCAAATATCACG
>NW_026725113.1:0-5404 GCF_029784015.1 Lycium ferocissimum
TTTTTGAGGAGGTGGCCCCGGGCGAGGCCCCCTCGTGCTATTCGCGCCCCCCGCCGATGCGAGAAGAAGGCTCCCACTCCACTCCGGCACCCCCGGTCCCCACCCGAGGCTCCCATTCGGGGGGACAGAAAAATCCTTCCGACCGCTCAAATAGGGGCCACTGGCCCAACAACGGGCGGGGGACCCGGGTGAGTGTGGGGTCGTAGAAAAGGGTAGGGGAGTACGAGGGGGGACGGTACAGGGAGCATTTTGAGTTTTGGGGGACCAGACGGAGTGCCGAGTTTTGAGGTCCCGCAGAGCCGATTTCCCGGGAGCGGGCGCACCGCGGTGCGCGCGATGTGAGCAGGCCCACCTCCGGGGGGTTGTTACTAGATACGGTCTGTTTTGCCCGCGGCCGGATTGGCAGAGATGCGCGTTTGCCCGCGAGGTGGTAAGATCAGCTCGGCCCAGGTGGGGAGGGCCAGGAGTTTTGGGTTCCCCGTATGCGTGAGTCTGGCTGAGGGGAGACCACCGGTATCCCCGATGCCTTCGGTCCGTAAATTCACTGGGGGCCGTGTCGCGGGGAGTATGTTTGCTTGCTGTGCTGGTCGGGTCATTTTATGTGGGGCCGCCCTCCCGCGCTGGCGGTGGGTCCGCCCACGAGCGAGGGCCCGCCCCGCCGCCATTGGTGCGCCTCCGAGCGAAGGTCCCGGACCCCCAGAGCCTTACGAGACGGGAAGGCATCCCCGGTCGTGACCCGCTTTCACCCCGCGAGCGGCCGACAGGATCGAGCTATCCCCGACTCGTACTAGGTATATCATTAGTATTTTTTTATAATGTATAGCATGGGCCGATTTAGGTTCTACGATGTTAGATATATATATCGCGCCTTATATTCGAGCGTATGGGTTGGGAACCGATAGGTCGTGTGGGGGGACGGACAGACCAGCGAGGGGAGAAGGGTATGTTAGACCTAAATTGGGCCAGGACAACTCAAGTTTCGATGGAGGACCTATTAACTTGCCGCATTTGGAGCAAAGTTTGCACCTCGGTCTGGATTTCCAAAATGGATATGTCAAGCACGAGAGGCATCTATGGAAGAAACCCCCAAAGTGTCACAATACACTATAAGGCCGTTTTGTCACCCCCCGACTTTACTGGGGTGTGAGGGCACCCCACCCCATATTCAGCCGAGCGAACCCTCGGGCTCTTAGTACCACTGTTCTCTTGGAATCATAAGACAAAGTAAAGTAAAATACATAGTAAATTTTTTTTTTTTTTTTAAAAAATAAATAACACATCAACCCATTTGGGGCTCTGTTTTAAGCTAACGCTCTAGACCCACGACTCGTCGCAAAATCTCTAACGAATCATGGACCCAAGACGTGTATGCCCCTCAAACTCTCCGGGTGAGTGGAGCTTGCCAACATTGCCGGAACATCGCTATAATGACTTCCGTCGGGGTACCCGCAAAGCGCCCCAAGAAGGGCGTCGACGAACAATGTCCGAGTATGTAAGACATGAATAATAACATAGTAAGAAATGTAGCATGAACAACAACCGCATGAAACATAGAACATGTCATGTCAAGCCCTGACCCGCACATGGGGATCATATAACCCATGGGGAAATAGAAATATCATGAAAATCGGAAAATAACCCGTCATAAAGTGCCCCCCCGGATGTCATGCATGCTTACTGTCATATCGGGGGCATAGTACCCCACGGCGCGGCCCCCCACATACCCCAATACCCCACCATCAAGTCCTAAAGATGAATTTTCTCCCTTTGTACTTCTTTAGTCACTATGCTTGCTCGTGGGCCTAGTATTTGAATTTTTTTTCCCAAAAGTCATGAAAAAATTTTCCCAATTAATTTTACCCTTAAATTTCCATACAAATATTTTCACGTTTGCCCCAAACTAAAATATAACCTCGCCCCTAAACCCCGCCATTAACTCGAAATATTCCAACGTCAAAATGCATGAAATTAACATTCGAGGCAATTTCAAGGGGGGGAGGATTTTTAATCCGCTTTTTGTGCAATCGGATAATTAATACAATTGGGGAGGATAAAGCAAGGCCTATCTTTATCTTGTTAGGCTATGAAGGGCATGAGGAATTTAAAAGCGGAATTATTAAAAATTTGGGCAAAAGGAAAATTCGCAATATGTTTCGTGGAATTATGGAGGAAACGAAGGGTAAATTTGGAATTTGGAAAATAAGTTTTCATGGATTATGAAAAAAAAAAAAGAGAAGTGGGTAAGGCTTGGGCCGGTTGGTATCCTTCTTGATGGGCCAACCCTTATTAAAATTCATGGAAATTAAAAAAGACAAGTTTTCAAATTACCCCTAATCTCAAAATTTCAAGATGATAAGAACAAGAGAAAGAAGGAAAATAGACAAGGCCATTCGGAAAAAAGAAAAAAACGGGGAAAAAAAAAAAGAAAGGGAAAAGAGAAAAAGAAGATTTCCCAACTTGTTTTCTGCCAAACAACCCCTTTAAGGGTCCAAGCAAAGTGGGGTGATTGGTGGAGAAAGGGTTTAATTCATATAGGTGCAAATTCAGTCAAGTAAAAATTTCAAAGAAAGGGGAAAAAATTCACCTTCTTTGTATGTTATGGATTTTTGGGATGTTGTAGTGCTGAAAATGGATGAAATTATGAAAAACAAGTAGATGGGGGTGGCGTGGGGTGATGTATGTGTGTGTTTTTAGAAATCATTTTTTTAATTATATTATCAGTGTTTGGTTGTTATTATTGTCAATACTATGTTGATAATGGAAATTGAATGATTTTGGAGAGGTTGTGTGTATACTGATTTTGGGCCCGTGTGTTGTGTGTATGATGGTATGGCCGGGGTTGGGGCTAGGGAAAGGGGAATGAGGATTTTATTCAATGTTTTAATCGTTGTTGGTGGGTATTTTTGGTAAAAGTTTAAGGATATTAGAGAAATTGTGGAAATTTGGAGTTTGGTGTAGAGATTATGTAATTTGAATATAGTGTTCGAGCATGGAAGATAAAGATTGTATGATATTGTTGGTATGTGAATTATTAGGTTGTTATTGTTTTCATTGGAGTTGGAAGGTTTTGATGGAAGAGATATTACGTTTTAGAAGTATCTTGGATTGAAATTGAAAATTGTTAATATGGTTGTAATATTATGATTGATAGTTTGGGGTTAATTGGATTGTTTTGATTTGGCTAAGATGTTTTTGGGGGAATGATGTTTTCAAAAATGCCCAAATTTCGGTACCCAAGTTTTTTTTTAAGAATTAATTTTAAAGGTCTAATCTTTTTTTTTAAAAACCACAATTTGAAATTCGCAATTTGGAGCTTGAATTTGGAGTGGAAAGGAGCGAAAAGAGGTATGAAGCCCCCCTTTTTTCTTTGGCATGTCTGACGTATAGGCTTGATTTCACGCCTGGGACTTCCCTAACTCTAGAAACCCGGGTTGAAATTAACTACTATTCTTCGGAAATTGAATTAGAATTTTAAAAAAATTTTGGGAAACTTCGGCATCGACCACAAAATGGACCGATTACCCGCCCCAGTGACCCCAGAATTGTCATATATGTAAATTTGATATGCCCCTCGGGTGACTCGGTGGGCCCACTATTCCCAAATTTTTCCCTTTTCCCCCTTTGACTTATTTTTTATAGTTAAAAAAAGTTTTTGGTTATTTTTTTAACTACTAAATTAGTTGTTTTAATAATCCTCGATTCCCTGATTTTCCTTCCTAAAAGTTTACAAATGTTTTCTAAAATATTCGTTTTTTTCCAAAAACTAAATTTTCAATATTCAAACCTTAATGACTAAGACGACGACTGACTCTAGATGAAAAAAATGATGATTCTGAATAAAAGGGTTTCCCAAATCATGATTCCGGGCCCAGATGAGAACGTTAAACTATTTCTTGAATCCTCGGCTCTTTTATGAATAGTGTTTTCCTTTAAAGATTCTAATACACGAACGGGTGCCCTATGATCCTATGTTATACTTTTCTGATATCGCTCTCCCCTAATAGTCTCCCTTATATTAATCATACCTTGGTAGATAAGCGCCCTTAATTTTTCATAATATAATGGGGGTTCCCGACCTTGTCCTCGTAAAATGTTTCCCCCGGGCCCCCGCTGCTTGTATATATATACATATATATTTAAAATATTTTGGGAAAAGGGGGAAAAAAAGGGGCGTTGGGGGGCTTCTCCGGTGCATTCCCGGTACTTATATATCCGGCCGGGATGCCGGGGGAATTATGCTATGTGGGCAGCCACATTTCGTGTATGATATACTATGCTATCTTATCTATGATATACTATGCTATCTTGTACTATGATATACTATGCTTCTTGATCTATGATATTTTACCCATCTTTTTGATACTATGACATAAATTCTATTTTCTATGCCATGGAAAGAGATGTTTTCTTTAAAAAAGGAAAAAAAACATGATGATATCCGGCCGAAAAGGGGTTCTTGCAAGGGTTTCATTCTTATTATATATCCAACCCCGGATATTTTACTTATAATCTATCTTTTTTGTTTATTTAATTTTTCTTACTACTCGGTACTTTTGGTTTTTTTGTGGCGTTTCATGCCAGCGGCGGAAGCGGGGATCCAGGGTTCCCCGGGGGTTTTTGCGGCGCTCCGGTTTTTTTGGGGTTTCTTGGTACTACTTTTTTTGTATATATTCGGCCGGCGACTCGGCCCTTTCATGTATATGTGTACTATGTTTAGAGGGTCGTAGAGGAAAAGTACGTGCTATCTTGTACTTCCCATTGTCCCCTCCCGGGGATAGTATGATTACAAGCTTTTGCTTGTTCTATTTGTGCTATTTAGGTTATTGCTAGTTGAAAAAAAAAAGGTGTAGTTCACCGTGCGGTAAATCGGGGGGTTCGCCGGCCCGATGGGTCGGTGCCCATACACCCCAGTAAGATCGGGGGGTACCCCTTTCTTTCCTTTTTCCCCTGTCCCAGCGTAAGTAGATATAATCGAGCCTCGGGGGGACTCCTCTCTAACTCCAGTATGATATGTGATTTTATTGTGTAATGTTGAAAATGTTGGTATAGTTGAAATAACTCTTTTTTTTCATGATGGACTAATATGTAATGTACAAAGTTCTTATTTTCAAAAAATTTCTAAGTATGCTTGGTTTTTATATAATTAACTCTAATGTCAAAAAATTTATTTAGTTACTATTCATTGAGTCTCAAAAATTTTTACATATATATGTGGGTTTCTTATTACTCGCCGGTTTCATGTCCACGGGGTCCGGGCCGGCGTTCTCTGGCCGTCTTTTTACTATTCACCCAGTCCCCCTAGAGGGCGGGACACGATATTATATATATATGATGATGATGATGGTGAGATGTGATGATAGATGATTTGGAGATGGAGGCCGGAGGGCATTATTTTTTTAACCAT
>NW_026725114.1:0-11747 GCF_029784015.1 Lycium ferocissimum
CCATCCATTCCCCGTTACTAGAACCGCCCCTTTTTTGTTTACAATTTTTTTTTTTCGAAAAAGAAAAAACCCAAAGACTATGGTCCGGGGCCTTTTTCCTATTGATCCACTTCCAGGTTCTGTACAAGTTTCTCTCTAATTGTAGTATTCTTTCTTTAAAAATTATTTCCTTTAATGCAAAAATCATTTGCTTATCCCTGCTTCAAATAGGGGTACACTTCATCTAGTAACCGAGAAAACAATGACCCTGGGAATTTTTTTTAAAGGAACCCTAAAAGGGTTTATCTATAAAGTGATTTTGGGGTTTAAACACTAAAAAAGGGAATTTTTTTTAGTTTCAAGGTTTGGGAAAGGGGGGATGTTTTTAATTTTAAAAAAATTTTTAAGGGATTTATTCCATTTGAAAAACCGGGGGGCAGGAAAATTTTTGGGGGGGAAAAGCAAGGACACCCCTAAAAAAAAAAAAAAAAAAAAAAAAAAAAAAAAGTGTTACCAGGATTATGTCTTAATTGCTGTTATTATGCTTACAGTAGGTGTTTGAAAAAAAAGTGTTACCAGGATTATGTCTCATTGGTCTGACTAGAGACTTGTATTTTAGTGTAGGATGGTACCGCTAGCTTTAGAGAACCTCTGAGTAGCAATCAATTAATTGAGATGAAAACCATGGGAGATTGGATTCGAATACTACCTTAGGCTAAAAAGGTTAAAATATTTATTTCAAATTTGTCAAACCATAAAAATTGGTTTGATTAAGGATGAAGGGGTTTTTTTCCTTTCAAAAAAGGTATAGTTGGTTTTCTCTTCGTTTTTTCATGTTTTTTGTTTTTCCGCTTATTTTTTTCCGTTTTAAATTATTTTAAATTTATTTTTGGGGGTTTTTCCTTTTCTAAGACTTTTTTATATGCCTTTTGGGCAAAAGGGAAAAATTTAAAACAATTGTAAATTTTGGAGAAAAAGGCGATTTTTAAAATTTTTAGCATGTGTATGTCGGTTATGGAAATTTAAACGAAACCCCGGGAAAAAGGCCCTGGGGAAAAATTTTTAATTTTTTAAATTTTTTTTTTAATTACAAAATGAATTATGAAATTGGGGGGAAAAAAATAAAAATAAGGCCCAACTAGGGGAAACCCCAAACCCGGGCCAACTATGAGCCCAAACCGTTAATTAATTTTGGTGTTTTAATTTAAATTTACATAAAGGATTTTTAAACCTTAAAAAGGTTCAAAAAAATAAAAAGAAAAATCAAGAGGAAAAAAAAAAAGGCCGTGGCCAAAGAAAAGAAGGGGAGAAAAAAAAAAGGGAAAAATTTTTTCCCAAGCCTTCAATTTTGGGCTAAAAAATTTTGGGTTCTCCCAAAATTAGTGGAACTCAAGGTGCTCTACAAGGGCATAATTATTTTTGGAAAGAAAGGGTTTTTCCTTTGGCAAAGAATTTGGGTTTTTGGGAAAGGTAAATTTCAGTTTTTGTTATTTTAAGTTAATATATTTTGGGTATTAATGAAGAAAAGCATAATTTGGAAAAGGGGTGGGGAAAGGTGTGTGTATATATTTTAAAAGGGGCCCGGTGAAAGGCACGGGCAGGGGGGTTAACTTTATGGATTTTAAGGTTTTGGGGAAAATTTAAATGAAAGTTGAAAAACCCAGAATTTAAAAAAAATTTGGATTTTGGGGCCGGAAGAGGGAAGTGGAATGAAAATGAATTAATCTTTTTTTTGGGTTAATTGTATGGTTATGATTTTGGAAGTAGAGGGAAAGAATAATGGTTTAAGTAAACCAGAAGAATTTGTTTTAATTTTGGGGGCCCGGAAAGTAGCGTTTTGGGATACAAAACATGTAATCAGGGGGAAAATTTGAAAGGTGCAAATGGTGATGGTTTGGGGGGGAAATTTGGAAGATAAAAATATGTTATGAAAGTTTATTTTGGAATTTGGGAAGTTTTAAACAATTAGGGTTTCGGTGGAATTTTTGTATAATTTGTGAAATAATGTGAAATGTTCTTGAATTGTATTTGAGGTTTGAATAAAAGTAAAGAGTATGAAAATATTATTTTGGGTTTGGGAAATGTGGGTGGAATGAAAATTGTTGGGTATGTAGAAAAGAAAACTAGTTAGCTTTTGTTGTTTTTATAATGATTCTTTGGGATTGTTTTCTTTTTGTTTGGGTTTTTTTGGGGGGAGTTGAACCCCGGGGGGGTCATATTTGAAGGGGGGGTCCCCAAAAAAATTTGGCCAAAAAGGAAAACCCCGTTGAAATGTTAACTTTGGGTTTTTTTAAGCTTGGTTAAAAAGACCATTTCGGTTTCGACGAAACGAGAATTGGGGATTGGCAGCGTAAGGGACTATCAAAGGGATGTAAACCTTCCCCCCCCAAAAGGCATGTCGCTATTTAGGTTTAATGGGGCCTGGGGAAAGGGGTTTTATGCATCGAAATTCGAGTTTAATTTTGGGTACTATTCATTCGGATAATTGAATTACTTTCTTCCTTTTATTTTTGGGACAAATGTTTAAAAACCCCTAACTTTCCCAAACGAACCCGGATTACTTTTAAACTTTCCCTTGGGGGTTCCTTGGGGGCTAAAGTTTGTAAAAATTTTTTGCAACCTCGACCTGACCCGAGGGGGGGCCATTAAACTCGGTCCGATTGTGGTTCTAATTCGTTTTGGGGATTTAAATTTAAAAAAAACCTTTAGCTACTCCCCCGAAAATAAACGATAAGGTTTTTTATCCTTGGTTTGGGCGTAGTTTGAAGTATAAAACGGTCCTGAAAGACTATCTTGGCATAAAGTTTTTGGGATAAAATTGATATGTGTTCGGTTTTAAAAAAATGGTCGGGGGGTCCCATAGGATGTGGGGTTAAAATCTTGGGGGTAAGTGGGGAAACTCCGTTGTAACGGGTCCCGGGGTACTGGTATATGTCCGGGCTGGTCCGTGGCCTTTTTGGAGCGGTGGGATAAGTCCGGTCTCCGGGGTTTGTGAACGGTTCGGAACGGGATAGTCCGGGCCCCCGGACGGGAAGGTTGGGATGGGATGGTGGGTTTCCCCCCCTTTTCCCGGGATATGTCCCTTTTCCGGGGACCCCGTGTTTGGGCCGGGCCCCGGCTCCCCGGGGGATATGTCCCTCCCGGGTATGTTGATGTATTTGTTTTTGGGCCCCCGGTGTGTATTGCATGCCTTGGTTTTATTTCCCCATGTAAAGTTAGCATTTTGATATTCCGGGTTTAAAGGGCGTATTTTCGTCTTCCCACGAAGGCTTTGTATGTCAAACCGCACCTTTGGTTTTTATAAGATCTTGTTCCCAAAACACCCCCGACGATTAATTTTTTTATGGTTTGTCGGTTACACTTTTGTACATCCAAATTCCCTATGATTTTGTTCCCCGGATTTCGACTTTGCTACTCGGTACATTTTTTAAAACGGCCCCCCTTCTTCGGGGGGTTTGGCCCCTCCAAGGGTTCGGAAAGCTTATTGAGGGGGTCTCCCAAGTTTTTGTTCCCTTCGGAGGCTCCCTTTTTTCCGGGGCCCCCATTTTTTGGAGGATTTCTACCCATTTCTTTTAGCTTTTGACCAACGGACGGCGGGGGGTGTCCCCTGTTCGGTTTTAACAAGAAATGCCCGGAAACTGTTTGTGGATAAAGGGGGTCCCGTTCGGTAAAAAGGGGCGAGTTTCCACTTTTTCCCATATAAAGCCCTAACGGGTTCTCAGGGTTTCCCCCATGTATATATGTATAGTATGTTCGACGTAAATTAATTGGGATGGATTTAAAATATGTTTTCCCGCATTAGCTATTTGGTATTTTGGTTTGTTGGTAGAGCATTTAAAAAGGCCCCGGACATATAGGGCCCCCGGGGGGCGGGGTCGTGACAACTTTCCTTTTGTTTTTTCCTCGTTTTCATGTTTTTTTTGATAGCCCCCTTTTATCCCTTTTTGTCTTTTTTTCCTTTTTGTTTTCTTCTTTTGAGCCGGGGGTCTTTCGGAAACGGCCCCCCTTTCAAGGGGGGGGTTCAAGGGCACTCTACCCCCCCCCGGACCCCGCGCGGGGGGATCCTTCAGCTTTTTTGTTGTTCGTGGGATTATCGGTCCGCCCGGGGGGGTAGTGGGGCCCCAAGGGGGTTTTCGAGGGCACCAAAATCCGGCACCACCCTTATAAAAAAAAAAGACAAATTCTTTTTACTAGTTTTGGGAAAGAAGGGAGGAATAGGCCGGAGGATATATAATCAATATCCCGGACCCTCATTGGCTTTGAGGCGGGGTTAGGTTTAAAGCAAAACCCCTATGCCCTAAAATAAACATTTTCCCAAACAATAAATTTGTTTAGTCATAGTCCCCTTTTTAGTATAATTAGTTTTACTAAGTGGAAAGTTTAAAAGCGTTTTTAATTTTTTGGGATCACTTTTGGAAAAATTTCAGATTTATTATTAACTTTGGTATTTAATAGGGGGATTTTTTAGGGGTTTTTTGTAATATGTAAATATTATTCATAATAAAATAGGTCATGGCCCCCGTGGGGGGTGAAAAAGGATTTATTTTCACATGGTATCAAGAGCCCGTTATTCTGGGGTTTAATTTTTTTTCTTTTCTTTTTTTGCGTTGTCCCTTTTTCCTTCCCCCCGGTTTATGGCATCTTTTGAATTCCTTCTTCCCGGCCCCCCAATAGAGCCCGGGGTCTTGTCCACGCCTCTTTCTTCTCTTTGTCGTCTTTACCCCTTTCTTTAAACCCCCGCCCCGTTTTTTTTTTCGTTGGGCCCCTCGTGTCTCCCGTTTCCTATGCACCAAGGGGGGAAAAAGAAACCCTCGAAAATTTTTGTGGACCCCAACACGGCCCGTGGCCCCTTCTCCTTTTTCCCGGAACCCCCCCTTTTTGGGGCGTGGTCTTTCTTGGGGGGTTCGACGTTCGGGTCCCCGGGACTCGTACCCCAACCCAAACCCTTCCCCTTTTGGGACCCCCGGTTTTTCATCCTCTCGCCCTCTTTTCCCCTTCCCCAGTTTTGTCAAAACCCTTCCAAATTTAATGTCAAAAATTTTGTTCTATTTATTTCCAATGTTTTGAAGATTATTTCCGGTGGCGTACACAATTTGAATCGTTTCTTTTTGCCGGGTTTTCGCAGAAGGGTTTTAGGTTCCCCCCCGGCCCTTTCACTTTATATTTTGGGATGCTCATCATCGGAGAGTGGCAATCCGATTATCATCTTTGGATACAAATTTGACCCAACCCCGTGCGTGGTGTCTGTTTGCTTTTTATGCAAAGAGACTTTAGTTGATGTCCATGATATTAAACATTCGATAAGATTTGGGAGAGATTACGGCCTCGTTTTAGAAGCAAGTAGGCTCGGCCCCATGGGTTAAACGTATTTTGTCTCAATGAAAAGGCAGACTCAATCTAGGAGGCGTATCTTCGTGGGATTAAACCGAAAAAGGGGGATTTTTTTGGCTATCAATTCCCCCTGTCAAATGGGCTTAATTAAATTTCCCCTTTTTGGGTTTGGAGGATTTTTTAATCCTTCATTCCGGAGTTACTCTTTTTTCCAAGGCCCCTTTGAGGTGGGTTTCTCTTGGTTCAAAAACCCGGGGGTGATTTTCAAGAAAAAAGGGAAACAGGGGCTAGTGACCTCGGGCTTTTTGCAAGTACTTCGCCCGCTCTACCACTAACCCCCTTACCTAAATTACCATCCCAAAAAACAATACAATAAAAATAACGGAAAGGGGGCGAGGGCCGGGGGGGCCCCGGGGGCCGGGGGCCGGGGCGTGGTCCGGAAAGGGGCCCCGGCAACACGGAGGCCAAAAAAAGGGGGTGCCCTTGGGGCCAAAAAAAATGCACCCCTGGGCCCTACTCCGGGAGGAAAGGGCCCTTTGTAATTGGGTTTAAGATCTAAAAGAATGGCCCCCTTTCCTTGGTCTAACCATATCTTTGGGGCAACTCTAATTTTGAGGGGGTTTTTGGGGACTAATACTCCCCCCTTTGTATGTAAAATATGCTATCATCCGGGGTTCCTAAAAGCTTTTTTTCCCGTTTGGTGGGACGTCGTCTCCCGTGGGCCTTTTCCTATCGGGGAAAATTTAAAACTACTTGGTTTCCCGATTGGGCATTTTCCCTTTGACCCCTTGATCAAAGGTATTTTAACGAATAAGTCTTTTTTACTCTCCGGGTTCAATTTGGGGGTTGAAAGGGAATTAAAGTCCCCTAAAAAATTTTGGGACCCCCTCCAAAAATCCCAATAAGTCTTTGAAGTTAAACTCTTTTATCCTGTTCCACAACAAATTTAATTTAATGCCCGTTCAAAAATTTTAAAGATAATAATTGTCCCATGAGTTTTGACGAGAATCATGTTTTTAAAGGGAAACCACGGGGGGAAAAGTCCTTTTTTAAAGGCTAAAAAGGGGGAATTTGAAACCCGATCACCTCCCCAAGGGGGCCCTACCCCGCCAATACCTTTTGACAACCTCCTTCCCCCGGCCCCCTTTGGCATCGTCGACTTGGCCCCTTTTGGGAGAAGAGTTCTAGACCCCCAACTTGGGAAAAAATAAGGCTTTTGGGCAACTAGTTTTTTTCCCGAGTGTTTCTTTTTTTGGGGAAAATCTCTCGTCTTGTTTAAAGATGTCTTCTTCGTGTGAAAAACCCTTTGAAAATTGTTCATTTTATTTATGGCAATCTATTTTTTTCCCTCAAATCTTGGATAGGGATATTATGTTTTTTTTGGGGAGATTATTCTCCTTACTTTTGGGATTTACCCTTTTTAAAAAAAATGGGATTTTAAAATAAAAATTTTTTTTTTTCCAAAATTTGGGTTTGAGAATTTATTTGATACAAAAAATAAAACTTTTTCAAAGTGATGGAGGGCGTGGGTTTGATAACGGTCCTTTTTTAAATTTAAACCCTTTTTTACATCATGGTATTTTTTTTCGAAAATCAGCCCGGGCACCAAAGGGAAAACGGGGGGCGGCGAAAACATCGACAACTGTATTTTGTTCCAACAATGCTTTTGCGGCCCCCCTACCCCAAAAATTATGGGTCGAAGGCCCCATAACGACCACCTATATCATTAATCGATTAACTCCCTTTTTCATGGTTTTATCACCCATGGGAAAATTTTTTAAACGGGTTCCGGATTATAATTTCTTGCCTTTCAAATCGGGTTTTTTTTCCCGCCCCAAAAACCCTCAAAAAGGCTCCCAGGTCCCCATGTGGGTTTTTATTGGCTTTGCTCCCCGGGTTTTAAGGGTTAATTGGGGTTTGGGTCCCATTACGGGCCGGGGATATGGGAGCCGGGGGTCGCTTTAGAGTGTCTATCCAAACGAACCTTGGTGGAGTCAAATATCCCCAAAATCATTGGGGGCTGTGATTTTGGGCCCCCCCACTTTTTTCCCTTCTCCCCCAAACCCCGGAACTAATGTGGCTCCCCCATTCCCTTGGTGAAAGGGGTCACCTTTGGGGCCACCCCGTCCGTCCCCCCCTCCCCGGGTTCACCCCCGTCCCCTAAAACTCGTGGGCCTCTTGTCCCCCACCGGTTCACTCCCCCTTTCCCGCCCCCTACATCCCTTGGGGGGGTTTTCCCCATTCCTGGCCGCTGTTGTCCCAAACCTTTTCCCAGTCGTCTTCCCCCCTCCTTTTTGAGCCCCCAAACGAATTACATTTGGCCCTTCCCTCCGTGGTCCCAAAAGAATGTCGCCCCCTCCCTTTTTGGGGGCATCTTTGTTCCCCGTCTTTACTAATGTTCATGGAATGCGGACTCGCGCTAAAGATGGTATTTTTAAAAACCCAAAAACTCTATTAAATCTCAAAACTTTGGATTAAAAGAACCCCTTGTTTTAAAAGCTAAAAAGGGGCCAAAGTGGCGTCAAGCCAGGGGCCCGGGGTTTTCAAAACTCCCTAATCATACTTACTTAGTACCATTTTAATTTTGATAAAAAATTGGTTAAGACAAAATGGGTCTATCGGAAAGCGATGAACATGGTAAAGTGGTTCGGCCCAAGGCTCGTCCGGGTTGTCGTGGGAAAGCATCAAAAAACCGGTGTGGGTTTCCCGAGACTTTTTGCCCCCCTTTTGAAATGGAACCCCTTTTTTTTGGGGGTTTGGTTTTTTAAATCTTGCTATTTCTTTTGGTTGGATTATTCGGCAAATTTGGCGTTGAAGCCCTTTTTTGGGGGCCTTTTTGAGGGAAATGTAATGGGAAAAGGGCCCAAAGGTTTTTCATCCCCCTTTCCCGAATCTTTTGTCGTCTCCCAAAGTCTATCTATGGTCTTAAACAAGCCCACGAACTGTACGTTTGCGCTTTTGGTTTCCCACGGGGTTCTTTTGTCAAAATTTTAATTTTCATTTTTTGTAAGGGGAAATTTATTATTTATCTTCTTTTATATGTTGATTTTTTTTCATTCTTTTTTGGGGAACTCTCCTTTTTAAATTTCCAAGTTCATTTCCGTTTTTGGCCAAAAAGTTTGCTATGAAAGATTTGGGGGTTTTCATTTCTTCCTTGGGGGCAAGCCGGGTTTCAGTTTAATGGGTTAAATTTTTTTGCCAACACAAGTAATTTGGGGTCTTCTTTGTAAGTTCAACCCAATTTTTCCAAAAACGCACCCTCCCCTTCCCAACATTTTGTCTCTCAAAAGGTGAGTTATTGTCGATCCCTTTTTTAAAATCCGTGGGAATGGTAGGGGGCCCTTTTAATACTTGACCATGACTAGACCGATATTACATTTCCTTTTTCACTTGGTTTCCCTTATGCATGCTCCCGTACATCTCAAATTTTTTGGGGTTGCCCCGGGCTCGGAATTGGGGGTCGGCCCGATTTTGGTTTGTGGTTACGTCCTTTTCAAGGGAGCCCTTTTGTTGCTTACTCGGGTGCGGGGTTGGGGGGGCCGTCCCCATAGTTGGGGTCTACCACGGGATGGGTCTTTTTTGGGGGGCCCCCTTTCCCTTTGGGGCGCGAAAAAACAACCCCCCGGGTCCCAAATCGTCCCCGGGCGGGGCCCGGCTTGCCCCAACGGGGAAAAAATTTTTTGGGTCCGTTTCTGTTTCGAGGTTGGGGTTGATGATACGTTCTCCCGTTAGACTTTTTTGGATAATGTTTCCCCACGTACTTAGGTTTTAATTTCCCCCCAAAATGATCGTAGTAAGCATATTCGAAGATTATCATTTTGTACGGGGCGTGTTGCTCTTTGGGGATTTGGTGTTCCTTTTGGGCCCAAATCCCTGGGTTTGATATTTTCACGAAGAACATCCGGGCAACGCTTTGAATATTTCGATCCAACCCGCCGTGGTTTTTTCCCCCCCGTTTTAGGGGGGGTAAAGGGGGATACCTAGGGGTATTTATGTAATATGTAAATATTATTCATATATATGAGGTCATGGCACCCGTGGAGGGTGTACAGTATTATTATTTTCACAGTCGATGCACTAATACACTGCTCGTTGTTTATGTGACAGGTGAAGATAATTACTATTTCTTCAATAAAGGTACATATAAAGTTGGTCGAAAAGGTAATCATTCATTATGCACTCTCATAAAATTTTCCTTATGTGTTTTCTTACAAGGCATAACTTTTGAGTTTCTACTCTTAGCTTGGTTACTCTGGGCTGCTGAGATGACTTTGATGTCACACTTTCTGATGTTCTGCCTTTAGTCCAAGTCATGCATCATGACAATAGCATTTAACATGCCATCATTTGTTTTGCTGATGGTTCGTTGTTATTAGGCTTATACATACTTTACCCCTAACTTGTAACGAAATTCCTTTGAGGCACACTCTTAACTGACAACCTTTTACACACCAAAACTTTCCCAACCGTGTCTAATACACACCACGTTTGTTCAGATGGCATGTACATCTTTTACCAACAAATGAACCGCGTGAACAAGAGAGTTTTTGTATCAGATGCATTATTTAAGTGACACGTGTCAAAATTTTATTAGTTTTTATTTTTAAATTGGGTCATCTTCTTCCTTATTTTGACCCACATTAAATCTGCCATGGCTGCTCCACCAGCCAATCTTTCCATCACCCAGTTCAATATTTCGTATTGGCAAACAATTCATAGCCACACAATTAGATAAACCAAGAGGTCTTAGTTGCTGGAAGTTAAGAATTAACCCTGGCAAGCTGGAAATGCTGAATAAGAGCAAAGCCCGGTACTTCCCAATTTTCAGCTCCCATGGTCTCCAGAAAGTGCAACAAGTTCGGTTAAAATCTTCCCCAAAATAAACCTCTGGTCATAATTGTTGGCAGCAGTCACCAGGAATGGTTGGGAAGTAATTACTGGCATATAATCCCAACGCTACTGCTTAACCCTCACATTTGTCTAATCATCTGGCTTTTGTTGTTTTAAGTTGAAACTTTTGTTGCGTAAGGGTCTACTCCTTCTCTACCATTTTCCTACTTTTTTTCGCCAGGGTTCTGGGAAGACAAAAGAGAAAATGGGGGAAAGGTCTTCTGCCATGTAGATGAAGAAGATGAGGCTGTAATTGTAAATTTTAAATTTTATTCTTTTTTTTTTAATGATACGTGTCACATACTCATTGGTGCTTGACATACACTTGTTTGAAAAAGGTGACCAAACACCAACTTTTTTTTTTTTTTTTTTTTTTAAATTATTATTATTATTATTATTATTATTGGTTAAAAAAAAGAAAAGTTGGGGAAAGTTTGGATAGAAAAAGGTTGTCCGTGAAAGAGGGGCGTTCAAAGGTTTTGTTACAAGTTCGGAGGGAAAATTATGTATTAACCTTGTAAATTCCATGCTATGAAAAGAAGATGGAGGAAAACGCTCACCATGACTAAGTAGAAATTAGCCAAAGTTTAGTAATATAAAAAGAAAGAAACAACAAAAAAGTGACTTAAATAGTACACTGACCAGTGAACCAAAACTTGCCTGGAATTAATTCTGCAAAGCCTGTGCTACTAATATCTGAACAAAGCTACTTTTTCCATTCTAGATTTAAGAGCCACCAAATTAAGCTCATTTGGGAAAAGTTTGGGTTTTAAAATTTTGATTTATGTTTCTTTTAATTTTAAAAGGTAATTTGATTTCTGTTAACTCTTTTTTTTCCAGATAGGTTTGAGGTTTTTATCCCTTCCTTTAAATTAAAAACATGTTTATTTTTTAAATTTAGTTTTTTTTACATTTTCGATATAGCATAATATTTCAAAAATAGTATTTCTTTGGATTTGAAAAGCAGGCTCATCTTCAATATTGATAATGATAAACGTCGTTCCCACCAATTTAGGCTAATCGTACATAAGGTTTCTTTTGAAAATAATTTTTATATTTATCTTTTTAAATTCTTTAATAATTAATGTTAAATCGATTAATTAAGTTATTACATAAATAAATAACTAAAAAGTTGCTTATTACTTACTGATTAATCACATTTTTACCACTCCTATTATATATATATGATATAAAAAAGAATAAAAAGCAAAAGGGGGGCAATATGTTTGTTTTACACTCATGTTTGAAAAAACTGAGAAGGATGACAAGGATTAAGTATGTATTGTGAAATATTTTAAAATTGTTCCCCAAATTTTGAAAAGTGAGATTGGAGAATAGAAAGATGAGGCCTTGAAACTTTCACAAAAAAATAGGGCCCCCGGGGGGATGAGTTTTTTTATATTTTAAAAAGAGATTTTTGAAAAAATTGAAAAATAAAAAAGGGAAATTTTTTTTAAAAATAAGTTTTTTTAGTTTTTGATATTCAATACAATTTTATTCAATTTCAAAATTTGATTCCGAAAAAAAAAAAAAATTCCGTAATAAAA
>NW_026725115.1:0-6918 GCF_029784015.1 Lycium ferocissimum
TGAGCCGATTGGGGGGTTGTTCCGGGTAAACCGGCCCCCCGGCCCATGTCGAGGTTTTGGTAATGAATTTTGTGTAATTACAGATTTCGTCAAGTTTGTAAGCCTCGTTATGTATTTTATAATTTTTCAGTATTGAGTCTGAAAAAAGAAAAAAAAAAAAAATTTATGTGTGCGATAGGGAGTCCGGCATGGTTCGCTCGGCTCCGAATTGACGGGGCCCATCACGTCCCTCGAAAATTGGGGCGTGACACATCTGCTCCGACAATATGCCCCAAGAATGCTACAGAGGTTAACCAGAATTCACATTTAGAAAATTTGGCATATAATTTCTGCTGCCGAAGTGTGCCTAGGACTGTTCTTAAATGATCCGAATGCCTTCCGCAGACTGTGAATGTAACTCAAAATATCATCTATAAATACAATCACGAACATATCAAGGAATGGGCCACAAATATCCGGTTCATTAAGTCCATGAATACCGCGGGAGCATTTGTTAGCCCAAAAGACATTACCTAAAATTCATAATGCTCCGTACCTGGTCCCGAAACCGCCCTCATCGATTCCCGCACCCGTACCTGATGATAACTATAGCAGACGACTATCTTCGAGAAATGTTTGGCACCCCGCAACTCGGTCAAATAAATCATCAATCCGGGGGAAGGGGATATTTGTTCTTAATAGTCACCTTATTCACCGCCGTAGTCGATACATCTACCCTAGCGTGAACCATACTTCTTCCTTACAAACAATACCTACGCTCCCTGTGGCGTACGACCGGGCTCCGATAAAGCCTTTGTCCAACAAATCTTTTAACTCGCTCTTTTCAATTCTTTCAGCTCGCTGCGGCGTTTATCTCCGTACGGAGGGATAGATATGGGTTGCGCATCGGCAAATGTGTATCTATAGTGAAATCTATTTCCCGTTCAGGAAGACCTGGAAGATCGTCCGGGGAACACATCGGGAAATTCATTTACACAACCGGAACCGACGTATAGAGGGCGTTTCGTTTTTTAGTATCGTGCACACGAACCAAATGATAAATATAGCCTTTCTCGATCATCTTTTCCGGCCTTAAGATACGAAATAAATTTACCCTTTGGCGACGCTCGTATCGCTTCGCCCATTCTATGACTGGTTCCCCTGGAAACTGGAAACGAACTACCTTTTTCTGGCAGTCAACATTAGCGTAACAGGAAGCTAACCAGTCCATACCCATAATGACATCAAATTCAGTCATATCTAATTCCACCAAATCAGCTTTAGTGCAACGATCACATATAATCACAGAACAACTTATATACTTTCCTAGCTATCGTAGAATCACCAACCTAGCGTAGCTACTTCAAACGGCTCAATAGGTTCGTAACTTATTCCAATTTTATTAGCAACGAGCGGGGAGATATGACAAAGTAGAACCAGATCAATTAAAGCATACACGTATCGAGAGAAACCATGTTAGCAGTACCGTGGATAAATATTCGGCGGTTCTCCCGGTCCCGGCGGGTACCAATGCATATATGCGATTCGAAGGACCGCTAGAATTCCCAAAACCCCGGCCCCCCCGACCGCGGCCCCCCCCGGGGGTGGCGCACCCCCGTCCCGAGGGCGAAATCCCAAAAGAAGAGAACCCGGGCCGATTCCCCTCGGGGCCCAGCCGACTACCAACCGGCCCCCCATCCGGGCAATCACGGCACAGGGCCCCCGACGGGCCCCAAGAAAAAGCCCGGGGCTCGGGTAGGGACTCCCCAGGGTGTTCCCCACAATAAGAACAACCACGGGGGGTCCGGGGCCCGGCCGGGAACCCCCAAAAATCCGGAACCCCCCGCTCGGGGAATTCCCGGGGCCCGGCCCCCCGGAAAGGGCCCGCACCCCCTAAACCCCCACCGGGGACCGTGTACCCCCGGGCCCACGGGGGAGGAATCTCCGTTCGACGCCGGATCGGGACCCCCCACCTCTAAGATTCCCGGAAAAGCCCGCAACCGGGCCCCCTGGGGCCTCCGTCACGATCTCTCGAAGGACTCGATCCGCCCGACGCCGGTCCTCCACCCTTGAGCATGCTCGTAGTCTCTCGCGATGTCCATATCGGGCCGGGGACGCCATCGCCATGCAATCACAACTAAATAGCGGTCCAACCTTGACGCATAGCGGTGCATCCGATCGGCCATATCTCGCCACTAGAGCCGCACACGAGCCGCAGAATTAAACTCCATATTATACTACGAACACTCCGACCCCTCTCGTCGTATATGCAGAAATCTATCAACTCGGCCCTCCTCAACCTCGGGGGCAAAAGTGACGAAGAAAAGCGGCCGGTGGAACTCGTCCCACGTGGCCGGGGAGCCCTCACCCCCGGACAGTCCCCAAGACTCGTACCAAAGAGCAACATCCCGAGTCTACGTGCGGGGCCTAGCTCCGGCGTACTCGGTCTCCGAAGCCCCGACCAACCCCTCAACGAGCGCCGCATCCGGACCGGAGAAAGTCAGCGGGGGTCCTCCCTCGGGCTTGGACCCGAAAAACTCTGGGGGTCCGCATGTCAAGAAATCACGAACCGCAGACCGCCATGTCTATCATCATCGTCACCTCGCGGCTCGCGTCCCCGAACCCCGACCTCGCTACTAGTGTCGCCAATAACTATACGTACCCCCCCCCCCCGCGTCCACCCCTCTCGCCCGGCCGGGAGCCGGAGGCATAAGGCGCCGCATCAGCCGGGGCCGCTGAGGGACCTAATCCAGCCTCCCTGGGTGGTGGAGTGGCTGAACCCTCTGAGTGTAGCACAATACCAGGTCTAGTCTGCGCACGAGCCCCGTGTAACCCCGGCGCCCCGACTAGTCTCATCCGTTATCTTCTCGCCTTGCCCTTCGGGCAGCCGTCGTCTTCTTTCGGAGACATCTCTCGAAAACATAACAATTGATCAGAAAAGAGTCATCCTAATATCACAGCTCTAACGCACGATCTAAGATTCAAAGAAAGGTAACACCCTAAATGTCCTGTAGCCTCCTGTTTATAGATGTGGTGCACAACACACCGATAAACAAGACTCTACGAGACACGGCCTGTAGACATTCCGAGACATCCCGTATTTCCGCACGTCGGGATAATTCGAGTCAACCTTGGTAAGTTAAGGACAAGACTACTTCGGGATGTGATGTGGAAACTTTTGCTTGTTTTAAAAACATAAGTTGGGTATGATTTTGTTGGCATGGAAGTATTTAGGAAACGTTTGGGGGCAAAAACTATTTTTGGAAAGTGTTCCATTTTTGGAAAGTCATTTTATTACATGAAAAACAAAAAAGAAAAAGAAAAATAGAGAGCATGTGGCCGGCCACATGATATGTGGGCCAAGGCCACATGGAAGTTTAGTATAATTGTATATTAGATGACCAAGGTGATCATCTTCATCATTTTAACATCTAGAATTTTCAAGAAAAACTTGAGAGAAAAATAAAGGCCATATTGGCCAAGAGAGAGGAGGAGAGAGATCAAGAATTGATCAAGAAAAAATAAATTCTTCAAGCAAACTTGCTAATTCAAGGGTGCTAAGCAACGTGGCGTTGTTGTTTCGGGAAATAGTTTGCTCGTTTTCTATCTACCAACGTTGGACAAGTTAGAAAGCGAAGAAGAAAGGTGAGTTTAATCTTGTTTTATGTGTTATGAATGGTTTATATGTGTTGTAGCATGCTAAAGAGGAAGAAATTCATGATAGAAACTAAGTTGGAGTTGAAGCCGTGTACATGGGTTTGGCCGAGTGAGGTACGTTGTGTTAAAGGCAATGAGTTAATTCTAGTTAGCATATTTTGATTGTTGTAGTGTGAAGAAAAGAATGAAAATCATCTTTGTGTGTGTATATATGAGGTTGGCCGAATGGCTCCCCTTTTGTGTAGTTGGAAATGAATAAATTGTCGTTATGTATTCTATGATGAAAAATGCAAGTTTAACGATTTAGAATAATGTTATGTTGGTTATAGATGGTTTGGAGGTTTATGTGGATTTTATGTAATTTTTACACTAATGAATATTACATTGCTAGTGTGTAGATTAATGATGTAAATCATGAGTTTGGAAGAGAAGAGTGCATTTGATGTTGTTCTCGGGTTTGGGGACCATTTCGGGTGCAATGGAATAATATTTGGATTGTTGGAAAAATTGTACGAATTGCCTTAAGTGCTATGACATATGGTTTGAATGGGTTTGGACTAATAGTTGAACGATGAGCGTTAATGTCGATGTCGGTTTGAATGTAAGTAGTTGAGGTAAGATATTGGAATATTATGAATGTTGTTGAATTATGTAGAAAAAGAGCTATTGATGTTGAATGTATTTTGAGTTGATTGTTGATGTTGTAGCTTGGTTGTTGGTTTGGTTGTTGTTGAAATAGGCGAGTTGAATCTCGGGGATGTTATGTGTATAGGGAGATGCTGCCCAAATTGTTATAGAACAATATTGGTTAAGCTTGGAAATTGTAAGTCTCATGAATAGTAACCGGTCAATGTGACCATTTACTGACATTTTGGCTAAACGGAAGTGAATTTGGAAAGGCGTAAACAATAAGGTATGTAAAAGCACTTGGCCTTCTTCCTTTGGCATGTCCTAAGTGTGTTAGGCCAAGGTTCGAGCTTAGGGGACGACTCTACTCTTAAAAACCCAAGTTTGAATTTGACTCTTTTTCATTCAATAGAATTGAACTAAGAAACTCATGTTTTGTTCAAATGATCGTTTAAACAATTAGTACTTGTCCAAATGGAATTAGATGGCCTTGAATCTTTAGTACATGACTCTACTGTGCCTTTAACGATGACAAATTGGGTACACCGCCTCAACTTGACCGAGGGGGGCCCACGTATTCCGAGATTTCCTTATGGCCTTGCGTTTGACGTACTTCCAGCGAAACCTAAAGAAAGCTTTTAGTTATTATCTTAATTACTAAAAGATAGTTGTTTGACTTATTCCATTGAGTTGTATGACATGTTTTGACACGTAAAACGACCGCGGAAGCTCATAACTTTTATTACTAATTCCGATCAATCTAAAACTTGCTTATGCACTTCGAGTGCTCTGTAAACACATTTGGTCTCAAAATTCTTTGAAAATAGTCTGGTTAATTATTTGTTATGTGCATATGATTACATGAGTACTATACGTGATGCTTATATGATTTATTCACCGAGTCCCGGAAAGTGGACAGATACGACCGAGTCCCGAAAGGGCCAGTACGGTATACGATGATGTGATTATTCACCGAGTCCCGAAAGGGGTCGGCACGACCGAGTCCCTCATAAAGGGCCGGGTACGGTACGCATGCGACATTTCACCGAGTCCCGGCCAGAGGGCCGTGGCCGGTAGCGGTGTGTGGCGTGTGCGTATGATATTATGACACGCACACGCGGATATATATGACACACGATTTAAGGCAAGTCTTCTCGATTCTCTCGTCTTCTCTCGACGAAGCCGATACTATATTTGTTCGTCGAACCCCGTCCCTAGCTACGATCCCCGCCACCGTATTCTATGCTTACATATTCGCACATTTTTCGTATCGACCCCTTTCTTCGGAAATTCTTGCGTTTCATGCCGCGCGGTCTTTGATACACGTTTTGAGTGAGCCGCCGGCTTAGGTTCCCTGTTCGGCTATCTTGAAGAGCTCCGCTTGCCGGAGCCCCATTTTTAGTACGGCCTTTTGTTACATTTGTGTATATTTGTTCAGGGTACGGCGGGGCCCGTCCGTCATATGACTTTGTTACTACGTATGAGGTACGTAGACATGTACGTGGGTGTGGCGATAATGTACAGCTATATGCACGTATTGTATGTTTAGGCGGTTTATTCACCGCGGCGACCTTGTCGACCGCCTATATATGTATATATGGACATGTTGGCCGTGTGGTCTTTGTTGGTATCTTCGTGTGTGCGGTAAATTTTGGTTAGTAAAAAAACGGAGAGGAAACTCCGCCCAAATTTTTCTAAATGTACGAGTTACTATCTTTGGCTTTTTGGTACGTACGGGTGCCCGGTTCGGGCGCTAGTCACGACTTTACGGGGTTGGGTCGTGACAAAAGTGGTATCGCAGCGGTTAGTCCTCGGAATGTCTACGGGCCGTGTCTAGTAGAGTCCGTTTATCGGTGTGTTGTGCACGACATCTATAAACGAGGAGGCTACGAGACATTTAGGATACTCGCCTTCCTTCCTGCGTATCTTAGATCGTGCGATAGAGCGGTATTATCGGGATGACTCCCTCCTAACGAGCTGTTGTTTTCGGCGATGCTCCAAGAAAGGCAACGGCTGCCCGGTGGGGCAAGTCTGCGAGTTGCGGGGAGAGACCGGTCGGGCCCCGAGAGAGTTACTAGGGCCCGTGCCCGGCCCGAGCCGGAGATTGTGCCCGGTCGGTCGGTTCGGCCACCCGTCGCCATCGGAAGGACACGGAGCGAGCGAGCTGCGGGACGGGAAGGCGGCCCCACCCCGGCACCCGGGGCCTCCCGGCTCCGGGTAGGGGCGGAAGATAGGGCCATGCGAGACGCGGTCCGGTTGTTGACTAGGATTGTGGCGGGCGAGCCGCCGGGGTACGGTTTAGGGGTGATTATGTAGACGGACGTGACAGTCATGTTGCTATCCCATGTTATGCATTTGGAGAATTCAAGATAATTGCGGGAAGTTAAGAGTGAGGCCATGTTTTTGATTGTGTTCACTACATAAGTTGTTCATGAAAAATATTGATGTGGAAATATCGAGGAAGGCGAGGAGCAAAATTGGAAATTTGGAAAATAGTTCCCAAAACAGGTTACAAATTGTCATGAAATAAAAGTGGGCCAAAAAAAAAAAAAAATGAAAATGAAAAGAGGCCCAAGGGTGGCCGGTTGGGCCAAGGCCCATGGGGGGCTAAATTGAGTAAATAAAGAAGGGAAGGGCCGTATTGACTCGACAATT
>NW_026725116.1:0-8745 GCF_029784015.1 Lycium ferocissimum
GTCGGTTTTGGGGTTGCCTACCCCCGTCTTGCGTTTGTATATGTTGTGTTTGGGCGTTTCCCTTTGCCGCGGGATTTTTGGGCTTTTGTATATATGTTGCTTTTTTTGGGTGTGGCCTTTTTTTATTTTTTGCGGGGTTTTTTGGATATCGTAAACAAGGCTCTAAAAATTTTTTTCGTTTTAAAATTTGAAACATGTTCCCTTTTTATATACCGGATGTGTTTGATATTATCGAAAGTTTTGGGTGCCCGATCGGGCACTAGTCACTAACGGGGTTGGGTCGTGCAATTTTCCCCGGGGCCGCAAGACATTCTTGTGTGTTCGGACTTGTTAAAAAAACCCTAATAAAGTTAAAAACCCCGCCCCTGTGATTACTTTTTTTTTTGGTCAAATAAAATTCTTATATATATTCGATACGTGATTTGATGCCTGTTCTACTTGATAAGTCCCAGAAATATCGGAAAAATTTGATTTGGTCAATGTCGTCCAAAAAAAAATTTGTCGATTATTGAAAGTCTTTATATGTAGTGAGAATGTAGTATATGCTTTGGTACGTAACTATGATTAATAAAGCTTTAGTTGATATTTTTTTAAAAATTTCCCGGGGGGAAATTCAAACGACTATTGCTTTGGCTTGTAAATGATATCGTTTGATTATTCTATGGAATTTGAAAATGTTTTGGGGTTGACCCCCGATTCCCCGGGCACTTTTTGTTATTCCCCGGGGTTTTGGGGGTCTATGTCGATCAAAAGAGGAATTTATGAGCGCCGAATATGATATGATACGAAATGAGGGTTTTTTGAAATATGATATGATTCGTTGATATGATATGATATGATATGATGTGTGGGGATCGGGAAATGAAAACTTAAGTATGATGAGGGGGCCCCAGGGGGAAAACGACCACTTTCCCGTCCCCGGGTCCTATTACGGACCGATGGAATATGATATGATAATCATGATATGTACATGATGGTTTGATAAGTAATATCGATATTATAATGAATAAAAAATAATGGTAATATGATGATTATTTTTTCGATAATACGATAAATGATGATCGTTTAATGAGACGATGGGATAATATGATGTTTTATGTGATGATATGCTTTTATATATTCAAATATGATCGTTTGGGTTTCCTTTTGGGGGCAAACCCTCAGGCAAAATTTCGCCGGGTTTTGGCGTCCCCCCTGGTTTGGCGAATCCCCTCGGCTAATGGCTACTACGATATGTTTTTCTTTCAAAAAAAAAATAAAGAAAGGTTTTTTTTTTTTAAAAAAAAATAAGTATTTTGGGCATTCGATTTTTGTATATGTCTTACGTACCTCGTATGTATGATTCGTATTTCAGACGCAGGCACTTTGACATTCTAGTCATTATGTTCATTTTCTGTACCCCTTATTTCGGTTATGATCCCGTTTCCTGTATTCCATGCTTTACATACTCAGTACATATTCCGTACTGACCCCCTTTCTTTGGGGGCTGTGTTTCATGTCGCGCAGGTACACCCAGGTGAGCTAAAGATATTAGCGGAAGATGCTCCGGCGGGATTGGCGAGCTCGCCTCATAGGGTCTTTCAGGCTTCCGAGTTTGTTTGTGTTATGATATCGCGAGTCATGTTAGAGACTTTACGGACGGTCGTATGCATAAGATGTCAGTCATGAGCGGCTCCATAAGCCGTTGTATTGCTATGCATTGTATTACAGATTTTGTACGTTTGTAAGTTTTGCTTAATTTGAAAAGGATGTAAATCATGTTTGTTTCCATACAAATTTCTATTATGTATTTATGATCTGGTCGAGGGCCCAATATGAATACGAGTATTACGATAGTCGAGAGGTTCGCCTCGGCCACCTAGATAAGGGTCGGGTGCCACGTCATACCCTATCGGAAATTGGGGTGTGACAAATTGGTATCGGGAGTTCGTCCCCAAAGGGTTGTCTGCAAAGTCGTGTCCGGTGAGAGTCTGTTTATGGTGTGAAGCCGGCCACATCTATAAATAGGAGGCTACGGGGCATTTAGGGTGGTTACTCTTCTTTCGCCTCTTAGATCGTGCTATAGAGCCAGAGTCGTAAGAAATAAGATTCGAAGCTACTAACCTTTGATTTCGGCGAGGAAAAATGGCGTTGACGGACGGAAAGCGGCGGTGGTATTGAGAGTTGCAAGCACGCGAGGTAAGTAAGAGTGAAAGTTATATGTCAAGTATGGTATTACTGACGTACGATTAAAATGTGAAAGTTGAACATTGAAAAGGAAAGTAAGCGAGAAAGTGTAACACGTGTAGTCGTGATGAGCATATGAGGTAAGTCTAATATTTTTGACCTTTTATGAATATTGAGAGCCTGTGTGGCTATGATACAATATATATGACATGATATGTATATATGATGATGGCTACTGTGAGCCGTTGGTATCTCTGGCGTGCGGAGTTTGGGATAGTGAGAAATAAAGAGAAACTCTGTAGGGAAATTTTTACGGAAATAATACGAGAATGAGATATAAGTTTGGAAGATGTTTCGAAAAAAGTCATGTTAATAGTAGCGATAGAAAGTTGACTAAGGCATGTAAAAGTACGGTACCTACAGGAATAAGTTAGTTGTGGAATGAGTAGTGACATAGGAAATAAGATGTCGGTGAAAATATGGTAGTAATAAATTTGGAAGGACTTGTGCCACTGCGCGATGATTTAGAAAGGATTGGCGAGGTTTGGATAAAGTGACATGACTAAGATAAAGTATGAAGGAAAAAGAATTGTAGCGAATAGGGACGTATTGATAAGGCAGTAGGTGAGATGTGTTGTGAGGGCATTTCGGAAATATGTTAAAGACCCCGGCCGGCTAAATATTATGTGCTGAAGGTCGTGCGGTGAGGTGGACGTAATCTTACGGGCGCTAAAGTATCGTATTTCTTTAAAGTTTCAAAGTTAAGCGTGCTGGAGTGAGGGAAATTTCAGGATGGGTGACCCCCCTGGGAAGTATTTTGAAAATTTTATAAAATTTAGACATGAGTAAAGGAGCAGTTGGCGTAATCAAAGGGGAACTAGAGTATGCGGCGTGGCCAGGGACCTTAAGGGAACGCGTAGGACGGGGTGAATCAGGACGGTGAAAAAAAGGAATTAATGAAGAAAGGAATAAGAAGAAAGCGAGACAACAGTGTAGTAACAGGTTATGACGTATAACTGAAGACCTTGGATACTTACCATCGGAACACAAGCGCTGTCTAATTAAGATTGGAAATAAGATTGGAAATAAGGACATGAGTTGTGGCGCCCAAGGCAGGAGGGGCGACCACGTTCCGTCCGCCGGGTCCATTATGGGCCGCATAGGGTATGATATGATAGTCTGATGATCTGATGACGTGTTGACTTGATAATGTAATGATTTGATAATATAATGAGCCTGTTCTGATGACATGATAGTCTGATGCTATGATAATCTGATGACATGATAGTCTGATGCTATAATAATCTGATGACATGATAGTCTGATGACATGATAATCTAATGATACGATAATACGATGATTCTGCTTAATGTGATAATTTGATAATCGACATTACAATTAATGTGATGATATGACATATATATGTATTCGAAGTATGATCTATTGGTTTCGGAGTAGGTGGTGGGGGGCGACCCGATGGTGGGGGCAAACCCGGTGGCGAGGGCAAATTCATGCTGGTTTAGGCGAATCCCACATCGGTTTAGGTGAATCCCACATTGGTTTGGCGAATCCCACATCGGTTAATGTCAGCTACTACGATATGTTTTACTTTCCAAAAATATGAAACGAGAAAAGGTTTTTCAAAAGCTAAGTATTTTGAGCATTCGATTGTTATATATCTTTCCCAGCCTCTTGTTGTCTGGTGTACGGATGCACGTACTTTGGTATTCGATTATGATGCGCATTTTCTGTACTCCTCATGTCGATTCTTATGATCTGGTTTCTTTATTCCGTACTTTACATACTCGGTACATATTCCGTGCGACCCCGCTTTCTTCGGGGGGCACGTTACATGCCGCGCGGTACACCCGGGTGAGCTAAAGATATTAGCGAGAGAAGTGTTCCGGCGGGATTGGCGCGGCTCACGTTTTCTCCGGAGTGCTGCCGAGTCAGATTGTTATGTTATGGTTTCAGGTTCCGTGTTAGAGACTTTGCGGTGGTCGTGGGTATAAGATATCGATCATGGCGGCTCCATAGTAGTTGTATTGCTATGCGTTTATTCTGATTTTTGTACGTTTGTAAGTTTTTGCTTAATTTGAAAAGGATGTAAATCATGTTTGTTTCCATACAAATTTCTATTATGTATTTATGATGCGGTCGAGGGCCCAATATGAATACGAGTATTACGATAGTCGGAGAGGGTTCGCTCGGCCCTAGATAAGTCGGGTGCCCGTCACGCCTGTCGGAAATTGGGGTGTGACGACTTACTCCTGACATCAAAATCATGCGTATGCGCGCATCATATATCAGATGCATATATAGCGTGTCCCGGCCCTCCTGTGAGGGACTCGGTAGTGAGATCATATAATCATATACGTATATACCGTACCCGGCCCTCTAGTGAGGGACTCAGTGAGTAAGATTATCATATCGTCAAGTCATCACATATCATATCATATATCATGTCATCATATTATCATATCGCGTACCGCGTACGATTAGTAATGGGACCCGCGGACGGAGACATGGTTGCCCCTCTGCCCTCGAGGCGCCATAACTCATCTCTTCGGAAGAGTTGCATATCTCCGTCGCGTACATCATATCGTATCCATCATACTTCATATCTCATCATACTTCGGAATCACGTCATATTTGAGAAACTCGTCATACTTCGGAAAACTCATCATACTTCGGAATATAGCATAGTGCGCACGATAATACCGGCCGGGACTCGGCGAAGGAGTAACAATAGTGTGCGACGAGAATCGTGGAAAACCATATACAATGCAAAACATTTACAAAGATCCAATAGAATAATCAAACGAACTAACATTCATAAGCCAAGACAATAGTCAAATCAGGTTGCTTTCGGATGTTACTCGGATACATATCAGACAGAACTTTTAAAAAAATCATAACTACGTATCGGAATCATATGCATAGCAATCCTTATTTTCGACTCAACAGATAAATAAGTAATCATACTCGGGGGTCGGGATGATAAACATATTAAGTTCTTTCAAAAAGCCGTTAGAACTATAAGAAGGAGAGTCGCGGGACCCACGGACGGGTGTCAACCCAATCCGAGCCCGCACATGAAAGACATTAATCATTATACGCTACGGAATCTCCTACGGGCATATCGAGGCGATCCGGTTCTGTCTATGAAAGTTACGGACATTTTTAGACGTAGAATCCTTTAAAATCAAAAATTTCTTTTTACACATTGAAATCCAAACATACAAAAGACATAAAGACCATAGCTCAATTAAATTAAGAGTGCGGACATCAAGAAGTGAATAAGAATCGTAGACATACTCGGATCGCAAGAATAGAGTTGCCACAGGGGCTCGTATCATAGCCTACTTTCAACTAGGACATGCCAAGAGAAAGAAGGGTTAAGCTTTACATACCTCGTTCGCTTCCTAAGCTAATCCAAACTCAAGTCTTGACTCTCCAAGGTCTACACAACGTCAATAGATATCGAACATTAGTTAGGCATTTAGGAATTCAGTTCCAAACTAGCACTCAATTCTACAGAAATTTGGGCAGCATCTCCCCTGTAAATACAACAACCCCGAGAATTCCACTCGGCCAAATCTTCAACAACAATACCAACAACCATTCTAACAACATTAACAATCAATTCAAAATGCATTATAACGCTAGTAACTCTTTTCTACACAATTTAACAACATTCCCTCATTTTCAATTCAACTACTTACATTCAAACAATATTCAAAACACTTTAACAATTCACACAATATTTCAAACAATCCAACCACACCACCATCCTACCCGAAACCTCCTCGATAAGCACGACATAAGCAACACTAACACATTTCTTTCTTCCGAAACTCATGAACTACACCAATAATCCACACATTAACAACCTTATTCTTATCAATGCAAGTAACCATATTAGAATTCCATTAACTTCGACAACAAAATACAAACGAATATAACTTCAATTGGAACCATTAAACTTTCATTTTCAACATGAAATTGATAACAACAACAACTAAAATACCACATAGAATTTGTTCCTTCATGGCCATACAAGACAACCCATTTTCGGCCACAACATCAACACACAACTTCCATGATCTCTGTCCATTTCTACACACTACAACAACACCCAAACATGCTAAATACAATTAATTCATCACTCACACACACACACTACACACAGCCAAAACCCACACACGGTTCCATAAACATCCATATTTTCATGAATGTCATTCATTTTCACCCTTCACAACATGCACAAACCATGCATAACATATAAAAAAATAAGATTGAACCATACCTCTTTCCACTAGTTCTTGAAGTTGGCTATGACTTGCACGCCGAACCACGCCTTAGTTCTTACTACTCCAACGACTCCACCACGTTGTTATGCACCTTCTAAGGAGTGAAATTGCTAGAGGAAATTATTTTTTTTTATCACTTTTTCTTGGGCTTGCTCGGCTAGGGATAGGGCCGAATGGTGCTCTCTCTCTTGTTCTCCAAGTTTCTTGAAATTTCAAGTGATGAAGATGGTGAACAAGATGACTTAGTCATCTTTTTAATACACACATTAGGCTTCCATGTGTGCATGGCCCACCTCCATGTGGCCGGCCACGTACCCTTTTAGTTCGTAAATTAATAATTTTCCTTAATTCATTTTTGACCCCAAATGTCTCCTTGTATTCCGTACCCAATAATACTTACAAGCGACTCGTACCTTAGAATAAAATCGTAGTTAAAAGTCTCGACTTCGTATCCCGAAATAGTCTTGTCCCTAACTTTCCGCAATTAGCTCGGAATGTCCCAATGTACAAAAATGCGGGATATAACAGTTTTGAACTTGTGTGTGTATTTGGTTCGGTTCCCAGTGCACTCGGATGCATTCAGACTTGGGATGGGAAATTAAAATTAAGGCATCGGGGGTTGACTCGATCAACGAGACCTCCATTGGGAATTTAGAGGCCACGGGCGCGTTCGTAGCTCGTTTTTTGGGATATCTTTTAATAGGAAGGGCGGGGAGGCATCGGGAACTAAAAAGGAAAAAACATATCAAATTGGAAACTTTTGGGGGTTTTCCGGGGTCGGGGGCCCCCTTTGGAGGCACCAAAACGCGGCGGGGGGGCATCCCCGGGGGGGTGAGGTCTCCCCGCCTTTGGGGGGTCAATGACTCTTGGGTCATTAAAAAGTGGGTGACTTTGTTAAAAAATTAAGGTTTTTAAAAAACCCCTAACCTTTTTTTTTAAAACCTTTCGATATTTGGGGTTGAAAAAAACCGCCTTTAAAGGGTATTTGGGAAAAAAAATCTTGGAGGGAAATCCCTTTTTTCCCTTTACCCCCCTTTAACTTTTTAATCATGCTAGATTCACTCTTTTTTCCCAAAAAATACATGGCATGGGGGTTCAAAAAGGGTTTAAAAAAACTTTCCCTACGATTATTAATGAAAATTGGTGATGGTTATGTTAGATATTGACTAATCTTTAAATTACCAAGCATATATCTTTCACTTTTTAGCGTTAATTTCGGGAAAAACTTGGGTTTTAAATTTGGGGGTTTTTTCTTTAAATCGGGTTTAATTATCCTTTTTGCCCCTTTAACAATTAGTGATTGGGGTTTTATTACCTAGTAAATTTGGTATTTTGCCCTCAAATTTTTTTGTTTTGCCCTTTGGCCCCGTTTTCCCAATTTTGGGGTTTGAATTGACCTAAAATTAATTAGTAAATATTAGTATCATTCTTAAGATAGCTAATATAGAATTTGCTTAGACTACTTTTGTTCGAGGTTCCACGGAAAAGGGAAAGGGGAAAAAGGGGGAGTTGTTGGTGTTGCGATTCGAATCCCGATAGGTTAGCCATGTCACGATCCCCCGGGGCGAAGGATCCCGGGGGCTAAACCACCCGGGGACCTTTTCGTCGTAATTCACATTTCATATCTAGGAGCCAAAAAGGTTTTTCAAAAACTCTATGCCTCATTTAAAACCCCTTTTTTGGCCGGGTAAAACACTTTTATATCAACATACCCAAATACGCCCTATACATATACACAAGCCGACGGGGGTAACAAAATAATATACCAAAAATATGAGCCCAAGGCAAAAATCATCTCTATCCAAAATTTGCCCACCAGCCCGAAAAAAAAAGGGAAAAATCACAAAGGACGGGGGCCCCCTGCCCTTTTGTATATACATAAAAGAATAGTACCAACCTGCGGCCCTTTGGGTCAAATGGAGTCCTTTTAAGCAATCACTAGATATAAAAAAGGATCAAGTCTATCTTCTTTTCCCCGCGGGGAGATGCGGCCCTCCACAAACAAAAAAAAAAAAAGTCGGTTTCGGGGTAATGTCCGAGTATGTAGAAAAATTTAAAAACATAATTTAAAAAAACGAAACATAAGAAAAAAAGAGTCATGGAGGATAAACCATTTTTACCTCTAGCAACGTTCATCGTATTTAATTACCCTTTTTTTAATGGGGGAAATTTTTCCCCCTTTTAACATTTATATATATAGTAGTATCATCCCGACCAAGAGGCCCTGTCTCGGAACCCGGGCCAAGGGCGAGGCCCCAGGGTTTTA
>NW_026725117.1:0-6372 GCF_029784015.1 Lycium ferocissimum
ATTCAACCATGAAACCAAAACACCAAATTACATTTTTTTCCCTTCCAAACTCATTAGCGATAACCTTTCGCATTTAAACCTTACTTCCTATTTATAAAAAAATTTCACATAAATTCAAAATTCCCCATAAAAAACAACCTTTTTCGTCGTCTAATTCTTAAACCTTTATTAATGTTATAAAATCTAACACCAATAACATGTCGAAACAATTGCTTTCTTTTAATTTCCTCATGGCTCACGCCAACCCCCTTTTTTTTCCAATTCCCCAATTCACCCCTTTCCCCCCAATGTAAATTCCTTCAAAAAGCAACTAGAATACAACAGAAATCCCATCTTACTTATATAACCAGCACACACCACGGCCATTCAACACACATACAGGGCCCTACACACTCCCCCCAAAACTACCCCAAAATTTCCCATAATTTTCCACCAATCATTATAACATAAAAATTCTTTCCCCAAAACAAAAAAATCTTACCTTTTCCAATAATCTCCTCTTGCCAAAACAAACCCCCTTGACTTGAAAAATCCCAAACGGAGCACCTTGAACTTAGTAAGAATCAAGAAGAACCAAGTTTTTGAATAAAAGATCAAGCCCCCAAGAATTTTTTTTTTTTTTTCTTTCTTTTTCTCTCTGCCGTGAGCTTCTCTTCCTTTTTTTCTTGATTTCTTTTGATTTTCTTGAAATTTCTGAGAGCTTACCCCCTTATAATTAATTCACATGATTATTTAAGTGGGGGCCAAAAACCATGGAGGGGCCCCCCCTTCCTCTCCTTTTTTTTTTTTTTCCCCATTCCTGAACCAGTTTTGTAATTTTGAAATAAATTTAAAATTTCAATTTTTCCCTTAGGCCTTCTCCGGGGTTTTCACGTTCAAATTTTTTTGGGCTACATACTAAGAAAATTTCAAACATGGCCCCCTTTCTCTTTACAATTATTCCAAAATTTGATTATGAAAAAAAGGGATAAATTAAAAAGAAAAGGAAGGTAAGCAAAAAAATGTGACAGGGTTTGTCGTGTTGGAAAAGAGGTAAAAACTTCGGACCCTGGAATCCCGGAGCCCCGGGGGTATGATGCGTAAAAAGAATTTATAGTGTATAGATGGCCCTGAGGAACATTTTTATTTCGGGGGGTTTGGAATAAAAGAAAAACGGGGGAAATTCCCCAAAAATTTTTTTAGAAAAAAAATGGGGAAAGAGATCAGTTGGGGAAAAATATTTTGAAAGAATGGGGTAATAGTAGCAATGAAAGTTGATTGGGTGTGTACCGGGGCCCTCCAAATAAGTTAGGTTTAAGAGTATGAAATATAAAAAGACGTCGGGGGAAAAATGGTAGAAGGAAAATTTAAGGACTTGGCTACAGGGGATGATTTTGAAAATCGGGTTTGGGGGGAACGATTAAGATAAACGTATGGGAAAAAAAAATTTAATAAAGTATCGATCGTAGGGGGAAATGTCTTTGGACGGAAATCGGGGGCTCCGCGTACTCTAGGATATGTAACGAAGGTCGTGCGGTGAGGCTGGGACGCAATTATGCCCCTTTTTTTTTTGATTTATCATTAACGCCTTCCTCCTTATATTAATATTCATCACATGCAAAAATTAAATAAAGTCTCAAGGCCTTATTTCTATTTTTTCAAGCCCAATAAGTCGAAGAGAGAAATTTCAAACGAATTTCCAAAATTCCAAATTTGCCCTTAGGCCTTCTCCGTGTTTCCGCATCCAAAATCCATAACCGCTGCATACATAATTTACCCAAACGTAAGGAGCGAAGTAAGGAATTACAATCTAAGAGAATGCAGCATGTGGAGCCACCGTAAACCTTGTAAAATCGTAGAAATCCTTGGCCCAGATGATGAGGCACATACGAGGAAGTGGACGTGATTATACCCGCATTAAGGTAACAAATTCCACCAAAGTTTCGAGGTTAAGCGTGTATAGGAGCAGTTAAGATGTGTGACCCCCGAGAAGTATGCAAGGAATTTCAAAGATTTAGTCGCGAGAGGCCGGTTATGGAAAGACGAGGAACAAGTAATGAATGCTAGAAAATGACTAGATGATACGGATAAAATCGTGAACGAACAGAATATGTTTGGAAATGAAAATGACTATAAGAAGTAGAAAGGTGTTCGAACGACACAGAGGTGGCACAAGATTTCGTGTGCGTAAAAAGAAACAAGGCATGAACGGATAATGGTATAAGCATACCCCTGGGCTTGGGAAGCGGTAAAGAGAAAATGCAAGAGCGGGATAAGAATAGTTGATACGATAAGCCGTATGGGCATCCGGGCTACCAACGAGGCCCCCCCTCACCGAAGTAAGCGGAGATCGTTTACCAACGAGGTATAAGAGTCAGATGTTAGTGAGATCGGAAAGACCTCGAACGACAGACACAATAGAGGTGTATAAGAGTATGACAAGAGATGGTGTCAGATAGCCTAAGAGATAGTATGAAGGATGGCGATAGCCATGAAAAGGGAGCTCCCCCGAGGCGCTTATGAGACCCCGTACGACTAGTTGAACATTCGAGGATGAATGTTCTAAAGGGGGGAAGGATGTTATATCTCGCATTTCGCACGTTGGAATATTTTTAAGTTGTTTGCGATAAATTAAGGACGAGGTTATTTTCCGACTTTGTTGTAAGACATAAGTGTTTTATAATTTCAATGATGGAAATATTAACAAAATTAAAGGAAAGGGAATTTGAAAATTAGTAGTTAATGAAAAATAAGGCCACATGTAGCGCGTCATGGCTACATGGAAGATTAATATATGTAGAGTTAGATGACTTGTTAAGTCATTTTCATCATGTTCATCTTTGGAAATTTCATGAAACTTGGAGAAATTTGGAAAAGGAAAATTTTAAAAAAAAAAAGGGAAAGAGGGCACATGACCGCCATGTGCCCCATCAAAATATATATACGTGTGTGTGATGACTAAGAAGAACACACTTTATCATTTTGTTGCTCTTAGAAATTTCAAGAAAGAGAGAAAAATATGGGGAGCTGCCAAGTGGGCCAATACGGTCAACTTGCTCCTAAGTTTATCATGGAAAATTTTTCTTCTCCTAGTTTTATACTAAATGGAAGGCTCTCTACCTTTGCTGAGTAGTCATGGAAGAAGATAACCATTTGTTTTGCAAGAACAAGCCTGTGTCGGTAGGGCTTAAGTGGGTACGTGGGAAAAGGTAAGATTTCATCCTCCTCTTTATATGTTAAGGGAAGGTTGTTTATGTTGCTATGTAGAAATGGATAGAATTAATGAAAGTATGGAAAGGTTGCATGATGAATGCATACATATGCATGTGGCCGTGTGCATGTGTTGTTGTGTAGACAAAGATGAGTTAATTTTATGTAGTATTCTAGTTGTGGTTGTTGTGGACTCTATATTGGCAATGAAAGTTTGATGATTTTGGTTAAGGTTGTGAATGTTGGTGGGTTGGCCGTGTGGTATATATATATGTGGTGTAGGAAAAATGAATAAATTTCTATGTAGTAATTTGATTGTTGTTGATGTGTGTTGTTGGGATAGGTTATGAATTTGGAAGCGAGAAATGCATTAAAAATTGTTCTAGGAAAGTTGAGGAGTTTTCGAATTGAATTATGAGATTTTGGTGGAATTTTTGTATATTTTGTAAAACGATATGAAATACTTCCGAATTGTATTTGAATGGTCTTGAATTAGTAAAGGAATATGAAAATGTTGATATTAGTTTGAAAGTGTGAAGTTAGGAGTAGAAGTTGTTTGGAATATTCTCGACTTGATTGTTGATGTCGTTGGCAAAAAATTATTAGTATTGTCATTGATAATGTGGACGAGTTCCATTCTCGGGTTTGTTGTTGCATTTTTGGCCGAGTTGAATTCTCGGGGATGGCGCATTTACAGGAGAAATGCTGCCCAAATTTCTGTAGACAATTGATACTTTAAGATTCAATTTCTAAAGGCTCTAATCAATGTTTGGTAAACATGACCATTTGTAGATTTTGGAGCGTTTGGAATTTGAATTTGGAGAAGCGTAAGAGACAAATAAGGTATGTAAGGCTTACCCCTTCTTTCTTTGGCATGTCCTAGTTGTAATAGGCTTGATTACAAGTCTCGGGGACGATTCTACTCTTAGAAATCCGAGTTTGAATTTGGCCCTTTTCATTCAACACAATTGAATTAAACATTCTACATTTTATCTAAAAAATAACTTAAACATCTATAACTTTCATAAATGGAACCGAACTACCCTAAGACCTTCACAAGCGGCTCCATAGAGCCTAAAATTCGTAATTTATGCTTCGTCACCTCAGCTTGATTCGAGGTGGGCCCACATGTCCCGAGACCTAATTACATTGCTCTATTTGGCCTATTTGTGTACAAGTAATTAAAGTGGAAACTTTGGTTATGGTTTCGGATTGTTATGATTCGTATGCATTCTCGACATAAGAATTTTGATATAAGTGTTCGATACGAGTACTACGATTTGATCATTCGATAAATATCCGATATAAGTATTTTGATATGAATATTCCGATATAAATATTCTGATATAAGTATTACGAGTTAGGTATTCGGGTATAAGCATTCCAACATGATAACTCGACATAGTGTTACGTGACAAGCGTACGTGTAAGTATTACGGATACGGGCGTTTCGATATAAGCATTACCGATATAAGTATTCGGCTATGAGTACCTTGATATGAGTCTTACGATCCGGAAATACATGATATGGCTCGTAAGCCCTAATGTTTTTCACGTACGATCTCGGATCGCTTAAAAGTCCAAGAGGTTTATGTATTTCAAACGCTCAACTTCCCGATAATTCGAGAACCCGACCCGTTTCGAGCCTTCGAATGTCGGTAAGTGTACGTGTTCATCGAGTCCGGGATTTATGTGCATATGGTTTCTCACGACTCTGCTCGTGCGAGGCTCGATGTACTGCTCACTGCGTCCGTCTGGGCCGGGATGCGTTATCGTATGCCTCTTTGTGTCTTTCCCTTGCGTCCGGGCTAGTGTTCCGTTATCGCGCGAGTTCCCCGCATGGTTCACCGCATCCCTCATAGGCGGGGCCGGGTTGTTTGCATATGATGATACCTGATGATATGGGGACGGCGATGGACCGATTCGGTCTGTTTCACCGCGTCCCGTACTAGGGCCGGGTTACATTGCAAGGTCCCTCGGAGGGCGGATCTGTTATTAGCATATGTATATGATAATATATGTGGTCTGTTATGCATAATTTGTGATCGAAAGTATGCATTTTGATATCGATAAGATATGCATTTTTACGTACTTCGATTACGATAATGACTCGTATGTCTTACTCCCGCACTTTGATAAGGCTCTGTCTATTATTCCTCAGATTTTCGGTTCGACCACGAATCCGTCCGTATATCTCTATGCATGTCGCCTCCGATTACGATACCGTCCGGCACGGCTACGTACGCCCGGCTACGATTACGGGTACGTCTCGATATAGCTCGTAAGTACGCGTCCGATATATGACCTCGTCCGAACATTCCGCACGTTCTCGCCCTCGTCCGACGTGTGACATCACCGTGTGCGCTTCCGTGCTTCGCACCTCTTCGACATGCGATCCGTAATTGTAAAATAAGCCTTTTAGTACCTCGTCGATTCACTTACCTCTCGTACCCCTCCGATATACGAGACTCGGCATTGTTATAGCCCACATTTTGTACGTTTGAAAATTTCAAGGTCGCCGCTAAAAGTCATGGCGTAGACAACTTTCCAAAAAATTATTTGCATGTGTACGCGTTATAAAAATTATTTTTGACGATTATTGGTAATGGAAAGTACTTAGAAAGGTGTCGACAGGGTGGAGAAATTTGTAAAATGACCAATGGAAATAATGTGATGTTGGTGTAAATCGAATATCGAGAAAAGTCGAGGGCAAAAATGGAAAATTGCAAATTGCATTTTGGTAATTTTGTGGAAAGACGAGGGACAAATAGTAATTTCACATCCATTCTAGAGAAGTCATGAAAGGAGGAAGAGGAAAAGTCAGAAAAAAAAAAGAAGGGAAAAATAAAAAAAAAATCTGGGGAGGGGCATGTGCCCCTCACATGCTTGCTAAGTATATATATACATAGATGGTCTTCTCTTTTAATTAAGAAAGAGGAAAGAAAGCAAGAAAGAAAGCAAGAAAAAAAAATGGAGAAGTCCGCAAGGGAATTTGGGCCCAAACCAGCCCCTCCAATTTGATCCCGCAAAATTTGTTTCTTTATGTTTTCATGCTAAGCGGAAGGCCCCCGTCGACGTGGAATAATTGTTGGAAGAAGGAAATCACTGCTTGCAAAAGTTTAGAAAGGGAAAAAAAAAGGAAAGGTATAATTTAATTGTCTTGTACACGTTTCAATTTTTGGG
>NW_026725118.1:0-7459 GCF_029784015.1 Lycium ferocissimum
ATTGATTTGATACGAATTTGACATCGATTTGATTGGTTTATATTCGGTATGTTTTCCCTTTTCCCAATTTCCATGTGCTTTTATACTCGGGGTATTTCGTACCAAACCCCTTTCTTCGGTGGTTTCGGCCCGGCGGTACGACGTTGGTGCCCTCCCCAGGCCACATTTCTGCTATCGGGGTCTCTTTTGGGTTCGGGCTTACTTTTTGGTATATAATTCGTTACGTACACTCTTATGTATGTTTGATCTATTTGGCCGCGGGGCCCGCCCCGTCATATGATTCTCTTCTTGTCTAGAGGTCTGGACATGTATGTGGGTCGTCCCTACTTTCGTATGATGTGTTTGTATCTGGATAGATTCCTCGCGGCGCATCGCTTTTTAAGATATTTGTTGGCGGCGGCCGGTCGATGCATATGTTTTTCGTGTCCGTGTGGCCTTTGTTGGCATTTTCCTGCGAAGTTTTTTGGTTGTCCATAAAACAAAGGAAACTCGCGAAATTTTTCTGGAAATTATCTAAGTTTGAAATAAGCCTCCGGGCTTTTGTTATAAATATTTAAACCCGGTTAGTTATGATCCCAGTTTGCGTTGATAGATGGGTTGGGTCGACGGGCACTAGTCACGGCCACGGGGGTTTGGGGCGTGACAATTTTAATGCGTAATGTAAGGGGTTGATTTGACAAAATGCCACGCCGACAATTCAGAATCTATGACACATAAAGGCTTGATTTTATAATACAATGCTCATTATTTGACCGTTTTAATATGATCTCACTTGTATTGCGCATCATTTTAATGCGCAATGTAAGTGTTGATTTGACAACACGCCACGCATGACAATTTTAGGAATTCATGACACATAAAGGCTTGATTTGACAATACATGCTACATTATTTGACCTTTTAATATGACTCTCACTTGTATTGCGCACCATTTTAATGCGAATGTAAGTGTGATTTGACAACACCCACGCATGACAATTTCATAATCTATGGCACATAAATCTTGATTTGATAATACAATGCTACGTTATTTGACCATTTTAATATGACCCCACTTGTGTTGCGCATCATTTTAATGCGCAATGTAAGTGTTAATTTGCCACCCCACATGACAATTTCGAATCTAGACCTAAAGGTTTGATTTGACAAAATAATGCTACATTATTTGACCGTTTTTAATATGACTCTAACTTGTATTGGCACCCTTTGAATGTGTAATGTAATGGATTTGACAACACGCCACTATGACAATTTCGGAATCATGACACATAAATGCTTGATTTGATAATACAATGCTACGTTATTTGGCCATTTTAAAATGACTCACTTGTATTGGGACCATTTTAAAACACAATGTAAGTGTTGATTTGACAACACGCCACGCATGACAATTTTAGAATCTATGACAATAAAGGCTTGATTTTATCAAAAAATGCTAACATTATTTGACCGTTTTAATATGACTATCACTTGTATTGCGCATCATTTTAATGCACAATGTAAGTGTTGATTTGACAACACGCCACGCATGACAATTTCGAATCTCGACACATAAAGCCCAGTTGACAAAATAATGCTACATTATTTGACCATTTTAATGACTACGCTTGTGTTGCTGTTTTATTAATGTGTAATGTAAGTGTGGTTGACATACCCGCATGACAATTTGGGGAATCTATGACACATATGTGCTTGATTTGATAATACGGTACTACGTTATTTGACCATTTAATATGACTTTCTCACTTGTATTGCACCATTTGAATGCGCAATGTAAGGGTATGAATTGTTCAACTTACACTGTTACGCTCGCATTTTTGCACATTGAATATCCAGGAGTTAATGGTGAGAGATTAGAGACAAGACTATGTTCGAAAATTATTTTAACGCATTAGTAGGTTATGAAGCATCATTTATGGACGTTGATAAATGGAAATAATACGGAAGGTTAAGGACAAAATAATGTCTTAAAGAAAAGTCGAGGGTAAAATAGTAATTTCACAAGGTTCAAGAAAAATCCTTGGAGGGACAGCTAAGTGTGCAAAGGAAGACAACATGCTTCTTTGACAAGTGAGGAAGTTCAAGAAAAAAGGAAGAAAAAAATCAAAAAGAAAAAGAAGAAAATTCTAGCGAAAGGGAGGGGGAGACATGTGCCCCTCGTATGCTTAGGGAAGCTATATATATATAGTGGTCATCTTTTAATTAGAAAGGTGAAAGAGAAAGAGAGCAAACAAAAAAAAAAAAAAGAGGGTGAGGTTCGGCCATGGTTGGCCGAACTTGAAGGAGGTACTCAACATAGTTCAAAAAATTTCTTTTCTCTTATCTTTACTGCTACGAATGGAAGGTCATGCTTAACATGGAGTGATTGTTGGAGCAAGTCAAGTATTTGTTGGATGATTTGTCAATTCTTAGCTAAGTGAAGAAGTTGAAGGAAAAAGGTATGTGTCAATCTTACTTCATGTTTTATACACACGTTCCAGGAGTATTATAGTGAGGAAATGCATGGAATTCATGGAAATAATGTGAGTTGTGAGTGTGGCCGTGTGGTAGTGGTGAGGGCGGTAGGTGTGTGTTGTGTCGTGTTCGTAGAAGAATGAGTCACTTGAGGTGAGGTGCTGTTATTGCTTCTGTGTATGGGAAAGGATGGAAACTCATGAAATATGTTGTTGTGTGGTGATGTGGTAAGATAAGGCATGGATTGACAAGCCATGATAATTCAATTCTATTTGATATTTTAGTTGTTGTTATCATGGACTCTATGATGAAAAATGCAAGTTTGATGGTTTGGAATGAAGTTGTAATCGCTAACGGAATGTTGAAGAAGTTAATGTGCCATTAGCTTAAATTCTTATATTGCATGAATGATGTTGATAATGATGGTTATTAATTATGGTTTATGGATTGAGAACAATAAAAAAATGTATGATTATATCTTTGTTGAAGATTTAAGACACCGTTAGTTATTGTGAATATTGTAAACGTGGTTGGAATTGTTTTTAGTAATGTTGGCGAGTGTCATTCTGAGTTGTTGTTGAAATTGGCCGAGTAAGAACCCTCGGGGATGGGCGCATTTTACGGAAATGCGCAAGAATTCTGTGAACAAATGTGAAGTCAAGGTTAAAGGAACTTCTGAGGTACTCTAATTGACGTTTGGTAACATGACCAAAATATGCCAGATTACGGCGGATTTGCAACAGTTTGGAGTAGCAGAAGGAGCGGAAAGAGGTATGTAAGACTTCACTTTCCTTCTTTGGCATGTCTTAAAATGATAGGCTTGAACACGGGTCTCGGGGATAATTCTTCTCCTAGAAAACTAAGATTGAAATCCGTTACTATTCATTCAGTAGAATTGAACTAAGAATTGTGTGAAATGCTGAAAAGGCTTCCTAAACCTCTAGAACTCGCATAAATAGGACCCGACTTGTCACACCCCGACCTTACTAGGGTGTGATGGGCACCCGACGCTCCTCAGAGTCGAGCGAACCCTTAACGTTCGCGTTACTAAAATACGCCGGAGTTCGAAAATTTTTTAAGAAACATGAAACCTTTCAATCAATAAACATTATCTAAAAACGCATACTCTTTTATATTACAAATCATCCGCACTTCCCGACACGTTATCCACAGGACACATGCAAAGTCTCTAACGTATGCTAAAACCACGACACGAACACTTTGACTCGGCAACACTCCGGCCCGAGGTGGAGCTCGCCAATCCCGCGCGGGGACAACTTCTAACAAGTCTTCTCTTCATCTGGGTGTGTACTGACGTGGCATGAAACCCCCCGAAGGAGGGTCGATGCAGAATATGTGCGGAAGTATGTAAGCATTGCTAAAGCGTAAATCGAAAAGTACATCGGTAAGCAAGTTTAGGTTACGACATGAATTAAATATTTAAGTAAAATAGTCCCTTCGGGACGGCGGCTTCGACCTAACAATAATAATGGTGGCCCCTTCGGGCATTGCCGCTTCCGGCATAATGATAATGATGATGATGATAATAATAATAATAATAATAATAATAATAATAATAATAATAATAACAATAATAATAATAGTAATAATAACAATATTAATCCCCGGGTACGCACGTCCGGTCCCGCGTATCGTCTGGCTGACATCGGACATGCGCTGACGTAAAATAGTGGCCCCTCGGGGCATCGTCCGACATGCGTCTATCCACGGCCCCATCGGACATGCTGGCCACGACATCCTGGCCCGCCCGGGCTGTGTCACTCGCGGCGTCACGGCTGCCACAGCCCCCGTAAGACGTACCCTCGCGACATAATACTAATCCTAGCCCCTTGGGCATGTAGCTAATAATAGTAATAATAATAATAAAATATCGCACCCCCGGAGTGGTTTTAAAAAGTTTTTATAAAATATCCCACTCCCGCCCGGATTGGTTTTGTACGCACCCCCTTCGGAGTGGTTTAGAAAAAGCCCTAGAAAATAATATATCACGCCCGGCCCGGGGTGGTTTAAAAAGCTTTAGAAAGTAATATATCACACCCCGCCGGAGCGGTTTTTGAAAAGTTTAAATAATAAAATATCACACTCCTTAGGAGTGGTTTTGAAAGGTTTTATAAATTATCACTTAATGGAGTCATATGAAGTTTCAGCGATTCGATCACATTCTGCAAGTTACGGACGTTTGAACATTTTCCAACAAAATATAAAGATTCTAGTTCAATCGCCCTTTGAATGAATAGTGCTCAATTTCGGAATCGACTTTCGATGAAACGAGAATAACCCCGAGCTCGGAATTGACCCTAGTACACCTAAGACATGCCAAAAGAAGGAAAGGGGTAGCTTCACATACCTTACGGACGTTTTATACTCGCTTTTATCTCGATCGTTTCGCCTAGAATGTGAATGGTCACATTTACCGATTCACTATTCATGAGACTTTCAATCTTCAACCTTAGCCAATCTTGTCTACGAAATTTCGGCGGCATTTCCCCAATAAACACACCGTCAAGGAAATATGGCTCGCTTAATATATCAACAACAATACCAACAGGCCATCAACAATATAAACAACCGATCCAAAACACATTCCAACATAAGTAGTCTTCCTTACTGCATGATGTGACGCAACTTTCAATCCAATTTGCTGCATTCGAACCAACGTCAACGTTTATATATTCATTCGCTAATTTGAGATCATTTAAACATAACTAAGAGCATTTCACGCTATATATGTCAATATTCAACAATTTCATCCAATTTTTATATTCCATCCCAAATTCTCATATATGAAACAAAACCATTCCAACGCATTTCTACTTACTAATTCATCTTGACAACAACAATTTACCTTGTAACAACTTCATGGTCTTAATGTCATAAAATCACGTTAATGCGTCATAACTCTCCACATTCCATTGCAAACTTAACCTATATAATCTTCATTTACATAATAATGACCACGATAACGCAACTAACACGTTAAACAAAATTAATCCATCACAATTCCTATATACATACCACCACGGCCATAGGCCAATTTCAACTTCATTCCATTTTCATTCAACTTTCATTTCCAACACAATTTCCATAATAATACAACTAAAACTCAACATAAGATTCAACATCACTTCTACACACCACTGCTATCCACGCGACGCACAACACGCGTACACTTCACTTGTCTAAACTTCCATTTCAATGCATTCAAACTCGTTTACATATACTCACAACCACAAACAAACCTTGAAAACATAACTAGAAAGGATGAATTCTTACCTTCCTTCTCAGGATTTCTTCATTCCACCAGCTTGTTCAAGCGGCAGAAACCAATGGATTATCTTAAAGGAAATAATTGCACCACGTTGTAGAGGGACCTTGAATTGGTAGGAATATAGCAAGAAAATAATTTTTGGGAAGAAGATTTCATAGGGCAAAAATTGGGAGCCCGTAGGCGAATAGCCTTTTAATTTTGCTCCTCTTGTCTTGTTTTCTCCTTCTCTACTTTCTTGAAAATTCTTGAAAATTCTAAGTGTCACATGGCCCGCTTTCTTCTTTTATTATCAAACATGGCCACTATATGGGCCATAGCCCATTTTTCCCTCCATGGCCCGGCCACACTTGTGGTTTGGGCCTCTTTTTTTTCTTTTTTTTTTTTTCCAAGCCCAATTATTTGGCTAGTTTAAAATAATTCATGAAACCATTTTCCCAATTTCAATTTTGCCCTTAGCCTTCCTCGACATTTTTTCCACACCAATACTTCCCATGACCAACTTACATGTTGAATAAAAATCAAATATGACCTTATCTCTTAAAAATACAATTATTTTAATTACGATTGTATAAAATGCGGTATAAAAATCAAATTTCCGAAACGTCTTTTTGTAGTTTGAAGTATTCAAAGTCGTCGGGGAAAGTTAAAGGCGAGACCATTCTCAAAAATTATTTTAACGGACGGGTTGTTGTAAATGATATTTATAGCTATTATTAGCATGGAAATATTGTGCAAGGTTAGGGCGAAAAAGGAAATTCGCAAAATGGTCGTGAAAATAATACGGAAAACTAGGGAGACGAAATAGTATAATGAAGAAAGTCGAGGGCAAAATGGTAATTTCACCAAGGATTCATGAAAATTCTAAGAGAGGACAAATTAGCCATGTGACACAAAAAGAAAAGAGAAAGAGACAAGAAGAGAAATTAGTCATCTTGTGGAAAATTGAAGAAAAGAGAAAATTCTAGAGAGGAAAAGGAGAACATGAGTCCATACTTGGGGACTAGGATGTAAATATGTAAAGGGTGAGGGATATATATAGAGAAGGAAGTCTTCATTTAGTAAGAAAGAGTAGAGAAAGAACACAAAAAAAAAAAAAAAAAAAAAGAGGGTCGGCTATGGGAAATTTGGCGAAAATTTTAAACTTTGGTGGTGAAAGATTGTTTTCTTCATGTCTTCCTACTAAATGAAAGGTCCTCTATCATGTGGAGTAGTTGTTGGAAGGAGGAAATCAATTATTTTGCCAAAGAACAAGCTAGCCGTGAGTTGAAGACTAAGTGAAGAAAGTGAGTTCGATCTTTTCTTACATGTTTTGTGGGTGGTTTTGGACGTATTGTTATATGAAGAGATGGATGGGAATCATGAAAATATGCATGTTGTTTGTTGGTGCGTGTGAAGTGTGTGGTGGCCGTACATCTTATGTTGTGTAGAGGAAATGAATTAATTGACTTTAGTATGTTTTGTGTTGTTTAGCAGTGTGTAGAAAAAGAATGGCTTCATGAAGTCATACATGTTGATGTTATGACCGAATGGTGGCTGATTTGGAGTGGAAGAGATGGACTAATTTTATTGAGTAGTTTGCTTGTTTGTTGTTATAGATTCTATAATGAAAATGAATGTTTGATGATTTGTGTTGAAGTTTAATGGTTACGGGCTGTTTTTGGAAGCCAAAAAATTTGAATATAGTTTTTTGTTTGTGAAAATAATTTTTTGATATATG
>NW_026725119.1:0-5280 GCF_029784015.1 Lycium ferocissimum
CTCTTGGTTTTTTGGCTTGGTTAGTTTATGGAGTGGAAGGAGTTTTAGAAGCCTTTGGATCTGATTTGGTGAAATATTATGTCGAATAAGTGGAGTAAAATATATAAAGTGGAACTTAAAATCCCGTCGGAGCAGTGCATGAGCATTTTGACGGACGTATAAATTCCTACGGACGATCAAAATGGTCCGTGGGCTGCCCAGTCAAAATATGGTTTCTTGTGACCATTTGACGGCCGGAGGGCTGGTACAGTTTCGTGGACCGAAAGAATTTTACGCGGGCGTCAAAATTCTAAGGCATCAAATGGTATTCACTTGAAAATTTTCTCTTTCCGAACGGTCTGCAATAATCATCTTGAGAACTTTTTTACTCAGATATCAAATTGATGAGAGGTTTATTGCGTTGGAAACTAGACTCGATGAACTTCAATTTGGACAAAATAAACACACCAAAACTCCTCATATTCTAGGAGATATTCCCCCACCAATTTGGACCAAAATTCTGTCCGAAAATTTTTCAAGTTTTACCAAAGTTCCCACAAACTCAATTCCTTTATTCTCTTGTTCTTAAATCCTTCCATAGCTCATTTCATGGGCTTAAAAACCCCATAACCATAATATGAACATGTAATCTCATATATCCCTAGTTGCACCTGTTTAGCGATTAGGACAACTAACGCCTAATGAATCTCAACGGACGAAACTACGAGGTGTAACAGGTATACTTTGATATTGATGATGATGTTATTGGTGTCGGTGTTTTTGTGGTTGTGTTGGTTGTTGGTATTGTGATTTCGGGGGGGGATATATTGTGGGAAGTCAGTCAATTTTTATGATTCTAAAGGAGTTTGATTTAAAGACTTGAGATAGGCAGATAATGATAAGTCTAACGGTAGTATGATTTCTCTTGAATATAGATTTACGAGCTCGGGAGAATAAGCGTTAAGTTAAGTAGTAGGAGATCAATCAGGTATGTTAAAGCTAGTCCCTTTCTTTCCAAAGGCATGATTCCTTTCTTGTGAACCCATACATGTTTCCATAATGTCCTTATTCCCAAATGCTAGAGATTCATGATTCTGGAGTTCTTATGATGTTAAAGATGAGTACGTTTTTATGATGATAATGATGACGATGATGAGCATATTTCTAGAAATTCCAAGTTTATGGTTTTGATGCTATTATGATATTGTTGAGCTTGTTTCATGATTTTCTTGATTTCATTCATTATTGTTGATCTCACCTCATAATGATTGTTCCTTCAAGGTGAGACATGGCGATGATGATTGTTCCATAAGATAATCAGAGGATACCGACCTTACGTCACTCTGATAAAGTTAAAGCTTCTAATTGAGCTCTCATGCATGCTTATGGTATGTATGATTACACCGGGCCTAGTTGGTCGGGCAGACACCACTACGGTGGGCGTAGTGGGAAGCTTATGGATATGATAATAACACCGTGCCTATATGGCCGGGCAGTCACCACTAGTGGGCGGCAAGAGATGGTTACCCCGGACACGGGAGACCCGGACGCGGGCTAATGATTATGATATATATGTATGAGAAATGTTTTTTTAAAGAAAGCTATACATGCATGATGTCGGTCTTATGAGGAAATCAGACGTACAGGTTATCCTTATCTCATGTTATGTTCCATATTTCTTGTTCTATTATTATTTATGCCTTACATACTCGGTATACTATTCATACTGATGTCCTTTCTTGTGGACGATGCGTTCATGTCCGCGTGTTCGGGTAGTCGGTCAGAACTATCCACCCCCGCAGAGATCTCCACTCAAAATTTCCGGCACTTCTCGCCGCGCTCCATTTGTTCGGGAGTCGCGCCCTCTTGGTATGCTATCTTGACATATAGATATACGAGTTTGACGGGGCCTTATCACGTAGCTTTCTACAATTCCACAGGTCCATGGGAGTCGGTGAACGGTTGTGTATCGTAAATTAACTTCGTGTGGCTATATCGGCCTCTTATTTTGTCGTACAACATATGCCAGCGGCCTAGTCGCCTCGAATCGTTATTCTTTGGTACGTATTTATCATATATATATATATATATATATATATATGCATGGGTTATGAGTTTTCGTTGCAAAGTTGATTGTGCTAATTTTACAGAAAATGGTATGATTCAGTTATAAGCTATGTATGGGCCATCAGGTTAATTAGTGAGACGGCAGTGAAAGATATGGGTTCTCGGGGTCGGGCAGAGGTCGGGCACTCATCACGGCTCATCGATTTGGGTCGTGACACATCTGATCCTTCAAGGAGCATATTAGACAAGTAGCATATGAGATATCATAAGGTTAACTAAGTTCAGACTGATGAACCTAATTGTATCTGGTTCCTTAAGGTTTGTCATGTCATCAAAATATATCATTTCTTATCAATTTCCTCCTTTTTGATGATGACAAAGCGACATCCTTTGTATTCCCCCTAAGGACCAGATCCCTTACCCAGATACCTCATTTGTTCCCCCTAAGACTCAGGCCTCGTAGTATTCTAGTTCTTTGAGTAAGGTTTATCACATCATCAAAACATGTCATGACTATGTTTTGAACGATCATGACCATGAGAAGCTGCGTGGTCAACCTCTTCATCGGTAGTCATCATCGCACCCCCGGTAAATACCATTTGCTTTTGAGGTTTCCTTGTTCTTCTTTTCCTACTCTTTCTTCTCCTTTTCTGCCCTCTCTCTTTTCCATTCAACTTCCCATAGTGGACAATCTTTGATCATGTGATTAGTTTTTTCACACTTAAAACATCCACCTGTCTGGACTTTATCAGAACTTCTAGTTCCCTCAGAATTGTTGCCTTTTCTCCATTGATTTTCTTATTTTAGGAACTTCTTGAAGTTTCTCATAATCAGGGCCATGTCATCTTCATCCTCCCAATTTGTGGCTTTGAGTGCTAAAGATTTTCCTGAGCTTGCTTCATCTATCCTAGCTTTTTTCATATCCATCTCATAGGTCGTTAGATTTCCCACTAGTTCATCTGGAGACATCTCCTCTATGTCATTTGCTTCCCTGATGGCCGTGACTTTCATCTTGAAAGATTTTGGCAGGGTTCGCAAAATTTTGTCTACTAAATCCTCAATGGAGATGATCTTTCCAAGTGAGGTTAACCCATTCACAATGGAGGTGTATCGCGTGAAAATCTCAGCAATTGTCTCTTCTGGCTTCATCCTAAAATTTTCATAATATGTGCAGATCTAAATTTCCTTACCTAGTTGGTTCCTTTATGAGCAGTCTTCAAGGCATCCCAGATCTATTTAGTTATTGTACATCCTGAGATTCTATTGTAATCCTGAGGTCCAAGACCACATATTAGAACGTTCTTGGCTTTTTCATTCTTTTTGAGAATCTTGTAGTCCTTTTCATCATATTCAACCTTTTCTTTCTTTACCTCAGTTCCACCTTCTGCCTTATTTGTGGGATATTTAGGTCCCTGGATGACCTTGTCCCATCACTTATGATTCTCAGCTTGCAAGTGATCCTCCATGCGAGCCTTCCACCATTGATAATATTGTCCATTGGACAATGGTGGCCTTCTGGTTGATTGACCTTCGGAGTGTCCTATAGGTGGTGCAGCATTCATCATGATCTTCTCCTAAGGTGTTAGCCTTTTTGAGAAGAACTCGCTCTGATACCACTTGTTGGGTTGCACGACCTACTTCGTCTCCTATGTCATATCCAATTTTCACCTATAGGATGGAACACATTACTCTACTTGTTCTACGATAGCGTATTGCAAAATATAAATAGTAAGTAAGTAAAGAACATAATGATTTTTATCTGGAAACCACCCGGCTCACAAACAGCGACAAAAACCACAATCTACACCTCTGTACGATTTTCCCTAAACTCCACTACAACGGTGAGCCTATGCAAATTCAAGTTACAGACTGTGTAACCTAAGAACTAACCTCTAATTCCTATCCCACTAATCAACCTTTGACTAGCGAGCAACCTTCAAGTTGAAGGTTAACTTGAAGTTGAATTTACAATGTTTTTGTACTTAACTATATGCTTCTATGAAAGCAGATAAAGTACAACTCGATAAACAACTTAATACAAAAGTCTAGACTTAAGAACTGGAAAAAATATTATACTGTAGACAGCTCCTTCAATCTTTCTTCTTGTACTAGAGACGCACGCTTGGATTCTTGAATATTCTTGATATATCTTTTGATTGCTCAATATTCTGAATTCTCTCTTTGTGGGTGCGCAAACCTTCTTCTGGGTAAGACTAGGATTTTTATAACATTGAGTGCACAGTAGGTTGGAAAACACAAAACACTCATCGAGTAGGCCCATGAAATATATTAAGGTTTGTGTTGAATTGGGATCGTTGCCTTTCAGGTCGACTTCATTATCCTTGTAGAAGTTTGAAGAACCCTGTTTAATTATGGAAAGGAATAACACAACTTGACCGCCAAGTCTTTACCATAAATCTGCAAATCTTAGTTGTTGTAGGACTTGTGCTGGAACATGCTCACGAACCTATTTCATCCACCTGGTTCGTCTACCTCTGAATCTCTGCATTGTCTCAGATAGAACATGTTCACAAACCTATTTCGTGCATCATGCTCTTATCCTTGTAGAAGTTTGAAGAACCCTGTTTAATTATGGAAAGGAATAACACAACTTGACCGCCAAGTCCTTACCATAACCGCAAATCTTAGTTGGTTATAGACTCAGGTTGGGAACATGCTCACGAACCTATTTCATCCACTCCGGTTCGCTCACCTCTCCGAATCTCTCGCACTGTCTCGTAGACAGGCAGACACCACAAACCTGTTTCGTGCATCATGCTCTTCGCTCTGTGTCTGTATTTCTTCACTTAGATTTATTCATTGCTGGAATCATGTTTTCTGTACTTTATCGAAATTTCCATGACTCGACCAATGCCTCCTGCCCTATGTCGGGAACAATGCTTGCGTACTCGTCTAGCGTGCTTTGTCTACAACTCTCTTTACTCGAACAAAAATACTTTTGATTCCTCTTTACCCTTTTTGCTTCATGATCTCTTCTCTTCTGATTCATTCAACAAATCAAGTGACCTCGATTTACCCCGAGATAGAACATGTTTTCACGTTGTTCTATTATTTGACGAATCGCACCGTGACCGAGTCATCTTCATCTCTCGTTGCTCCGTCCGCATCCGTGCTCGTGATTGATCGTGTATTGGCTCACTCCTTGATTTGGATCATTGCACTTGTCTTTGTATCGACACATATGTTCGTTACGAGATACGTGTATGCTCTTTT